>NC_057800.1:206787753-207087753 GCF_018294505.1 Triticum aestivum | reverse complement strand
GGGAAGTAGGGATTTGTAGAGGTGCCAGAGCTCAAAGTGAAAATTTTGGAGATAAAAACATTTTGGGAGGTGTGTCCTTCCCACCAACGAAAATGACTTAGAGTTCGCAACACTCTCCATTCTAGATATATCATAGGCGGTTCCCAAACAGAAAATAAAGCTTATTCCTTTTTCCACCATACTTTCACTTTCCATGGCTAACCGTATCCACGGGTACCTTCCATACCAACACTTCCCAAGGAATTTATTATTTGACAACATAAAGTAAATTCATTTTTCATTTCGGGACTGGGCGTCCCTAATACCTTTGACTTACTCTCGTGCAATGACAAGTGAATAAACACTCATCGTGAGAATAACACATCTAGCATGGAAAATATTGGCCACCCCTCACCGCTCCACGAGCGGAACGAACACACAAAAGAGAAGTTTATTCTGAAAACTAGAGATGGCACATACAAATTTGCTTCGAATAGCAAAATAATACTGCATATAGGTAGATATAGTGGACTCATGTGGCAAAACTGGTTTAAAGGCTTTTGGATGCACAAGTAGTGATCATACTTACTGCAAAATGAAGGCTAGCAAAAGATTAAGAAGCGACCAACCAAGAAATGAATAATCTCATAAGTGAGCATTAAGCATAATTAACACCGGATAATGCACCACAAGTAGGATATAATTTCATTGCATAATTATTGACTTTCGTGCTTGCATAGGGAATCACAAACCTTAACACGAATATTCTTAATAAAGCATAATTACTCATCAAGATGATTCACATATCACATCATCATATCTCAAAACTATTACTAAGAATCAAGTTTATTTTGTCCAATGATCTTCATGAAATTTTTTATTATATCCTTCTTGGATTTCTATCACTTTGGGACTAATTTTCATGTGTTGCTTTTGACAAGCTCCAACAAATATAAGTGAAGATCATGAGCATAATTTTTCTTTCTCTCAAATTAATTTAAGTGAAGCAAGAGAGAATTTCTTGAAATTTTTACTAAATCTCAAATAAATCTAAGTGAAGCAAGAGAGCATTTCTTAAAAATTACTAAATCACACCATGCTCAAAAAGATATAAGTGAAGTACTAGAGCAAGTCCATAGCTCATAAAAATTTAAGTGAATCATAGAGAGCAATTCTAACAAGTCATGACATAATTTTGGCTCTCTCAAATAGGTGTGTCCCGCAAGGAATCAAGACTAAAAACACAAAATAAAACAAGCAAAGACTCATATCATACAAGAGGCTCCAAGCAATACACATAGTATGTGACGAATAAAAATATAGCTTCGAGTAAAATACCGATGGTCGTTAGAAGAAAGAGGGGATGCCACTCGGGGGTATCCCCAAGCTTAGTTGCTTGCTCTCTTTTGTATAATAGCTTGGGATGCTGGGCCATCCCCAAGCTTAGGCTCTTCTCGCTCCTTATTCCTTCATCCATCATAAAATAACCCAAAACTTGAAAACTTCAATCACACAAAACTCAACAAAAGCCTTCATGAGATCCTTTAGTATAAGAAAACAAATCACTAGTATAAGTGTTGTAGTAAACCAATTCATATTTTGTTCTTGCATTATATCTACTTTATTCCAACTTTCCTATGGCAAAAACTCATCAAAGAAAACCATAGAGCCATCAAAACAAGCACACGACGCAAAGAAAACAGAATCTATCAAAAACAGAACAATATGTAGTAATCTGGGTGTTTCGAATACTTCTGTAACTCCAAAACTATGAAAAATAGGACGAGCTGAGAAATTTGTATAATGATCTACTGCAAAAGGAATTGGTATTTTATCGCTCTCTGGATAAAAATTAGAATTATTTTCGTGAGCGCAAAAGTTTCTGTTTTTTCAGCAAGATCAAACAACTATCACCCAACAAGATTGATACGTCTCCGTCGTATCTACTTTTCTAAACACTTTTGTCCTTGTTTTGGACTCTAACTTGTGTGATTTGAATGGAACTAACCCGGACTGACGCTGTTTTCAGCAGAATTGCCATGGTGTTGTTTTATGTGCAGAAAACAAATATTCTCGGAATGACCTGAAACTCCACGGAACATCTTTCAAAAAAATAATAAAAAATCCTCGCCAAAGATGAAGACCAGGGGGCCCACACCCTGTCTACGATGGTGGGGGGCGCGCCCCCTACCTCATGGGCCCCCTGGATGCCCTCCGACGTCAACTCCAACTCTATATATTTGCTTTCGGAGAAAAAAAATCAGAGAGAAGAAATCATCACGTTTTACGATACGGAGCCGCCGCCAAGCCCTAAAACCTCTCGGGAGGGCTGATCTGGAGTCTGTTCGGGGCTCCGGAGAGGGGGATTTGTCGCCGTCGTCATCATCAACCATCCTCCATCACCAATTTCATGATGCTCACCGCCGTGCGTGAGTAATTCCATCGTAGGCTTGCTGGACGGTGATGGGTTGGATGAGATTTATCATGTAATCGAGTTAGTTTTGTTAGGGTTTGATACCTAGTATCCACTATGTTCTGAGATTGATGTTGCTATGACTTTTCTACGCTTAATGCTTGTCACTAGGGCCCGAGTGCCATGATTTCAGATCTGAACCTATTATGTTTTCATGAATATATGTGAGTTCTTGATCCTATCTTGCAAGTCTATAGTCACCTACTATGTGTTATGATCCGGCAACCCCGAAGTGACAATAATCGGGACCACTCCCGGTGATGACCATAGTTTGAGGAGTTCATGTATTCACTATGTGCTAATGCTTTGTTCCGGTTCTCTATTAAAAGGAGGCCTTAATATCTCTTAGTTTCCAATAGGACCCCGCTGCCACGGGAGGGTAGGACAAAAGATTTCATGCAAGTTCTTTTCCATAAGCACGTATGACTATATACAAAATACATGCCTACATTACATTGATGAATTGGAGCTAGTTCTGTGTCACCCTATGTTATGACTGTTACATGATGAACCACATCCGGCATAATTATCCATCACTGATCCGGTGCCTACGAGTTTTCCATATACTGGTTTACGCTTATTTACTTTTCCGCTGCTACTGTTACAATCACTACAAAATACCAAAAACATTACTTTTGCTGTCTTTACTTTTGTTGCTGCTACCACCACTATCATATTACTTTGCTACTAAACACTTTGCTGCAGATACTAAGTTTCCAGGTGTGATTAAATTGACAACTCAACTGCTAATACTTGAGAATATTCTTTGGCTCCCCTTGTGTCGAATCAATAAATTTGGGTTGAATACTCTACCCTCGAAAGCTGTTGTGATCCCTTATACTTGTGGGTTATCAAGACTAATTTCTGGCGCCGTTTCCGGGGAGCATAGCTCTATTCTTTGAGTCACTTGGCATTTATATCTGCTTATCACTATGAAGAACTTGAGAGATCCAAAAACCAAGATCTATCCCTCAACTACGAGGGGAGGTAAGGAACTGCCATCTAGCTCTGCACTTGATTCACCTTCTGTTATGAGTAAGTTTGCGACACCTACACCTGCTTCTGCTATTCGTGCTGATATGTCGCATGTTATTGATGATGTCACTTCTGCTCTGCATGATACTTATGATGAAACTGCTTCTATACCTGATACTACTGTGCCCCTTGGTGAATTTCTTGATGAACAAATTGCTAGGGCTAGAGAAAAAGAAATTATTGAATCTGAATACGATGATGATAGTGATGATGAAAATATGCATGTTATCCCTGAGGGTTAACTTTTTGATATGGAATCTTCTGCCGCTATTTTAGCTTGCAGAGATAGATACGAGCTTAAGAGGTTATTAGTTAAATGGAACAAAGAATCACTTAGAGATAAAATGAAACCTGACCCTGCTTTTGCTACTTCACCTATTTGTGTTCCTGATAAGGATTATGAATTCTCTATTGATCCTGATATAATTACTTTGGTGGAATCTGATCCGTTTTATGGCTATGAATCTGAAACTGTTGTGGCACATCTTACTAATTTAAATGATATAGCTGCCCTGTTCACTAATGATGAGAGATCGTGTTACTTTTATATACTGAAAATATTTCCGTTCTCATTAAAGGGTGATGCTAAGATATGGTTTAATTCTCTTGATCCTGGTTGTGTGCATAGTCCCCAGGATATGATTTATTACTTCTCTACTAAATATTTCCCTGCTCATAAGAAACAAGCTGCTTTGTGGGAAATATACAACTTCGTGCAAATTAAAGAAGAGAGTCTCCCACAAGCTTGGGGGAGGCTTCTCAAGTTACTTAATGCTTTGCCTGATCATCCTCTTAAGAAACCTGAAATCCTTGATATCTTTTATACTGGACTAATCGATGCTTCCAGAGATTACCTAGATAGTTGTGCTGGTTCTCTTTTCAGGGAAAGAACACCGGATGAAGCTGAAATTCTATTGAATAATATGTTGACAAATTAAAATAATTGGGCACCTCCTGAGCCAGCTCCTGAGCCAACTCCTGCTCCAATTACCGAGCCTATTCTTAAACCAACTCCAAAGAAGAGAGGTGTTCTATTCCTCAGTCCTGAAGATATGCAAGAGGCAAAGAAATCTATGAAAGAAAAAGGTATTAAAGCCGAAGATGTTAAGAAGTTACCTCCTATTGAAGAAATACATGGTCTTAATATACCGCCTGTTGAAGAAACATATGATCTCAGTTCTTTATTTATTGAAGAACCTCCTGATCTCGATATCCTGACACGGGTAGTAAAGGTAAATTCTCTCTATAGGTATGATAAAGCTGAAGTCCCTCCTACTACAATTGCTAGCCAATGCTTGGATGAGTTTGATAATTTTATGTTTAAGCAAGACGACTTCAATGCTTTGGTAGACAATTAAAAGAAAATGCTTATATGATTAGACGTTTGGGTGATTATATGGCTAATATTAAAGGTGAATTTAAACTTGTTGGCAAACATGCTTCTATGGTTACCACTCAAGTAGAACAAGTACTTAAGGCTCAAAAAGAAGTGCTTGATGAAATGAATAGTAAGAAAAATGATTATGTTGTTAGAGTGGCTACTAGAACTGGTAGAATGACTCAGGAACCTTTGTATCCTGAAGACCACCCTAAGAGAATCGAGCAAGATTTTCAGAGAAATAATATTAATGTTCCTTGTTCTTCTAAAAAGAAGAAAAAGAAAAATAATAGAACTGTGCAAACTTCTAGTGAACCTATTGCTGGACCACGTGATAATCGAAATAATATCTCTATGTCTGATGCTAAAACACAATCTGGTAATGAACATGAACCTAATGAAAATATTAATGATGATGTTCATGATGATGCTCAACCTAGTAATGATAATGGTGTAGAAATTGAACCTGCTGTTGATCTTGATAACCCACAATCAAAGAATCAACGTTATGATAAAAGAGACTTTGTTGCTAGGAAACATGGTAAAGAAAGGGAACCTTGGGTTCAGAAACCCATGCCTTTTCCTCCAAAACCATCCAAGAAAAAGGATGATGAGGATTTTGAGCGCTTTGCTAAAATGATTAGGCCTATCTTTTTGCGTATGTGATTAACTGATGTGCTCAAAACAAATCCTTATGCTAAATATATGAATAATATCATTACTAATAAAAGAAAGATACCGAAAGCTGAGATTTCCACCATGCTTGCTAATTATACTTTTAAGGGTGGAATACCAAAGAAACTTGGAGATCCCGGAGTACCTAATATACCTTGCTCCATTAAAAGAAATTATATTAAAACTGCTTTATGTGATTTTGGAGCCGGTGTTAGTGTTATGCCTCTCTCTTTATATCATAGACTTGACTTGAATAAGCTGACACCTACTGAAATATCTTTGCAAATGGATGATAAATCAACTGCTATACCTGTCGGTATTTGTGAGGATGTGCCTGTTGTGGTTGCAAACATTACTATTTTAACAGACTTTGTTATTCTTGATATTCCTGAGGATGATAGTATGTCTATTATTCTTGGAAGACCTTTTCTTAATACTGCAGGGGCTGTTATTGATTGCAACAAAGGCAATGTCACTTTTCATGTTAATGGTAATGAGCATATGGTACATTTCCCGAGGAAACAACCTCAAGTTCATAGTATCAACTCCATTGGAAAAATTCCATCGATTATAATTGGAGGTTTTGAATTTCCTCTTCCTACTGTCAAAAAGAAATATGATATACTTATTATTGGGGATGTGCATATCCCCGTTGAGGTAACCTAGTGTTATTCGAAATTTCTCCGGTTTCATGATTATCGGAATGAGTTTGTTAACAAGACTTGATCAACCTTGTTAGTGGATTCTTTTTGATGAGCATGAGATGGATGAAACTAGAAGCACAACCTTCTGTACCCTCTCTATATTTTCTGTTAATTAGTAGAAACAAAGTAAAAATAGTATTTTTCTGTCTGTTTCCTGACTTATCCGTGCAATATAAAAATATCCCGAAAATAAAAGTCCTCAGAATGCCATGCCAATTTAATATGATTTTTCGGGAATATTTGAGGATTTACTGTGCAAAAATTACCGCAAGAGGAGCTGCCACCTGGCCACGAGGGTGGTGGGCGCCCCCCTCTAGGGCGCGCCCCCTGCCTTGTGGGCCCATGATGGCCCTCCTCCACTTATCCCAGCACCCATCTTCTTCCTCTGTCTCACACAAACCCAAAAAACCAACTCAAGCACGAGTTCCAGCCACTTTTGCTGTGATTTTCGATCTCCTTGCTCAAAGCACCTCTCGCAAAACTGCTTGGGGAGATTGTTCCTTGGTATGTGACTCCTCCATTGGTCCAATTAGTTTTTGTTCTAGTGCTTTATTCTTTGCAAATTTCTGCTGCTTAGGTGACCCTGTTCTTGAGCTTGCATGTCAAATTTATATGGTCAAAGGTAGTTTTGATGCATGATATAGGCCCTAGGCACTTGTAGGAGTAGTTGCTATCAATATTATTGAGTTTGGTTTACTTTTATTTGAAGTTGCTAAAAATTTCAGAATTTTTCAGAAAATGATGAGGAGATTATTGAGGGGCTCATCGAGCCAAAGCTCGAAGGAAAAGGCACCGAAGCCTAAGTATAATTTGCCGCGCACCACGGAGATTCGGGCGTGTGAATGGCCTTCTGATGATTTCTTGAGAGCAGCCGGTATCTATGAAGATTTTCATGAATTGGCTCACAATGCAGGCCTCACTGCTTTCCTCCACGACCAATGCGATCAGTATCTCTTACTCACAAATACCTTTGTGCAAAACTTTCATTTTCATTCTAGGAACTCACCACCTACGGTGGAGTTTCATTTATATGATGAGCATAAGGAGATGTCACTTTATTATTTTTGTCGGATTCATTTAGTCCCTTTTGAGGGCAAGACAGAAGAACCACATCATGATGATGTGGTTGGGTTTATTGATACTATCACTGTATGAGAAACTAGGAAGGTTTCCGATGCACGAATCACTAGCATACATTTTCCTGTTTTACGTTACTTTGCATTATTTGCTAGTCGTTGTTTAATTGGACGCGGAAACCGTGGAAACCTTAGTATCCCTGATATAATTATTCTGTTCCACGGTTTATACAGTGATAACACTTTTAGTATGGGCGGTATTATTGCTAGACGGTTAAGTATGAACTGTACCAAAGGCCCCATCTTTGGAGGCATTTATGCTACATGCCTAGCCGTACATTTTAACATACCTATTAGGCATGCTGAGAAGGAAGAAAAGGTGCTGCCCCGTGTTTATCTAGATCATAAAAGTATGGTGGCACATGATTTTATTGTTAAGAATAGGGCAGGAGAGCTTAAATATCAATTGTTCTTTAACAAACATCATCCTGAGACTATTATCCTGCCTGCTCCTTCTTTGTTTGATTTGACTGTAGGCATGTACCTTGTTCCGTTGACCCTGCACCAGCCGAGGAGTCAGAACCGGAACCACAATTTGATCCTTCATGGTAGTCTAACTATCAGTGGGATCCGGAGATGATTGCCAGCCAGTGGCAATCGGAGCCTTCTTCTTCCTCATCACAGTACGACCCCAACAACTATTATTATGGATATCAGCCAGGCCAACCGTGGCCATAGACCAACTTAGGCCAAAAGCCTAAGCTTGGGGGAGTACGTATTTCTCACTGACATTACATTTATGTTCACACACACTCGTTGCTAGATGTCGGTGCTCATACTTTTTCACTGTAATATCCATGCTAGTTTATTTTCTTTTTCCTGCTTTCTTCTTGTGTGTTTGTTAAACCTTAAGAAAAACCAAAAAAATTAGTAGTAATTTATTTTTCTGCTGTAGTAGTAATAATTAAAAAGAAAACCCAAAAATATTTCCCGTTCTTCTTTTGCTTGTTGGGAGCTTTCCCGTGTAAATAGTTTTATTTCTTTTCTTTTCTTTGGGGGTCAGTAGGAGAAGACCATAATTAAATTGTTGAAGTGGCTCTTATATGCATTATTGTTGATTTAACCAAGAGCCCATATTGCCTTGTCTTCTCCTATTTATTGAATGCTCGCAGATTCCAGCTTAGTCCAATGCACGTGCACTCTTATTATTATTCACACCGTTCGGTCGTGCAAGTGAAAGGCAATTATGATGATATATGATGGACTGACTGAGATGAGAAAAGCTGGTATGAACTCGACCTCTTTTGTTTTTGTAAATATGATGAGTCCCTCGTTCTTGATTCAGCTTATTATGAATAAACATGTTTGCAATGACAATTAGAGATTGTAGTTGCTTGTGCCATGCTTGATTAGCTATGAGTTATAATGATTTACCTTGTGTGACCAACATGCTATTGCGATGATTATGATGTGGTATGATGGGGTGGTATCCTCCTTTAAATGATTTAAGTGACTTGACTTGGCGCATGTTCACACATGTAGTTGAAACAAAATCAACATAGCCTTTACGATATTTATGTTCATGGTGGATTATATCCTACTCATGCTTGCATCCAATGTTTATTAATTTTAATGCATGTACATGGCTGTTGTCGCTCTCTAGTTGGTCGCTTCCCAGTCTTTTGCTAGCCTTCACTTGTACTAAGCGGGAATACTGCTTGTACATCCAATCCCTCAAACCCCAAAGTTATTCCAGATGAGTCCACCATACCTTCCTATATGCGGTATCTACCTGCCGTTCCAAGTAAATTTGTATGTGCCAAACTCTAAACCTTCAAATAAACATTCTATTTTGTATGCTCGAATAGCTCATGTATCAACCAAGGTTGTCCTTATCTTCCGTGTTAGGCGGGTTATTCTCAAGAGGAGTGGACTCCGCTCCTCACTCACGAGAAAATGGCTGGTCACCGGGAGGCCCAGTCCCATGCTTTATGCAAACCAAATCAAAATTAATTGCAAACAAAACTCCCCCTGGGACCTGATGTATGTTGGAGGCAGTCGTTGTTTCGAGCAAGCCATGGATTGATGCTTGTTGGTGGAGGGGGAGTATAAACTTTACCATTCTGTTTGGGAACCGCCTATAATGTGTTTAGCATGGAAGATATCGCCATCTCTTAGTTGTTATGTTGACAATGAAAGTATACCGCTCAAAATATAATTTATCTCTATTTCAAAACCGAGCTCTGGCACCTCTACAAATCCCTTCTTCCCTCTGCGAAGGGCCTATCCATTTACTTTTATGTTGAGTTATCACCCTCTTATTAAAAAGCACTAGCTGGAGAGCACAGCTGTCATTTGCATTCATCACTATTAATCTATGTTGGGTGTGACTATGATTGGCTCTCTTTTACCATGAATTACAATGTCTAGTCAGTCCTTGATCTTTAAAGGTGCTCTGCATTTATGTTTTGCGGTCTCACAAAGGACTAGCGAGATACCATCTTGTTATATCATATTATGATTGTTTTGAGAAAGTGTTGTCATCCGAGATTTATAATTATGGCTTGCTAGTTGATCATGTTATTGATATGAGTAATTATGAGACCTGAGAATTATTGCAAATGTGGTTAGTTATGATCTATGCTAAAAACTTGAATGCTAGCTTGACATAGTTACAACAACAAGAGCAAACAGAGTTTGTAAAAGTTTTTCTTTCTTTCTTTCAGTTTGTCAACTGAATTGCTTGAGGACAAGCAAGGGTTTAAGCTTGGGGGAGTTGATACGTCTCCGTCGTATCTACTTTTCCAAACACTTTTGCCCTTGTTTTGGACTCTAACTTGTGTGATTTGAATGGAACTAACCCGGACTGACGCTGTTTTCAGCAGAATTGCCATGGTGTTGTTTTATGTGCAGAAAACAAATATTCTCGGAATGACCTGAAACTCCACGGAACATCTTAGAAAAAAATAATAAAAAATCCTCGCCAAAGATGAAGACCAGGGGGCCCACACCCTGTCCACGAGGGTAGGGGGGCCCTAGGGCGCGCCCCCTACCTCGTGGGCCCCCTGGATGCCCTCCGATGCCAACTCCAACTCTATATATTTGCTTTCGGAGAGAAAAAAATCAGAGAGAAGAAATCATCGTGTTTTACGATACGGAGCCGCCGCCAAGCCCTAAAACCTCTTAGGAGGGCTGATCTGGAGTCCGTTCGGGGCTCCGGAGAGGGGGATTCGTCGCCGTCGTCATCATCAACCATCCTCCATCACCAATTTCATGATGCTCACCGCCGTGCGTGAGTAATTCCATCGTAGGCTTGCTGGACGGTGATGGGTTGGATGAGATTTATCATGTAATCGAGTTAGTTTTGTTAGGGTTTGATCCCTAGTATCCACTATGTTCTGAGATTGATGTTGCTATGACTTTGCTACGCTCAATGCTTGTCACTAGGGCCCGAGTGCCATGATTTCAGATCTGAACCTATTATGTGTTCATGAATATATGTGAGTTCTTGATCCTATCTTGCAAGTCTATAGTCACCTACTATGTGTTATGATCCGGCAACCCCGAAGTGACAATAATCGGGACCACTCCCGGTGATGACCATAGTTTAAGGAGTTCATATATTCACTATGTGCTAATGCTTTGTTCTGGTTCTCTATTAAAAGGAGGCCTTAATATCCCTTAGTTTCCAATAGGACCCCGCTACCACGGGAGGGTAGGACAAAGATGTCATGCAAGTTCTTTTCCATAAGCTTGTATGACTATATACGGAATACATGCCTACATTACATTGATGAATTGGATCTAGGTCTGTGTCACCCTATGTTAGGACTGTTACATGATGAACCGCATCCGGCATAAGTATCCATCACTGATCCGGTGCCTACGAGTTTTCCATATACTGGTTTACGCGTATTTACTTTTCTGCTGCTACTGTTACAATCACTACAAGATACCAAAAACATTACTTTTGTTGTCTTTACTTTTGTTGCTGCTACCACCACTATCATATTACTTTGCTACTAAACACTTTGCTGCAGATACTAAGTTTCCAGGTGTGGTTGAATTGACAACTCAGCTGCTAATACTTGAGAATATTCTTTGGCTCCCCTTGTGTCAAATCAATAAATTTGGGTTGAATACTCCACCCTCGAAAGCTGTTGTGATCCCCTATACTTGTGGGTTATCAAAGATCCTAAAGGCTTTACATGGCACAAACACTAATTAAAACATAAAAACACAATCATAACAGTAGCATAATTGTTCTAACACTCAAAAACAGGAAGCAAAAAGTAAAAATAAATTTTATTCATTGGGTTGCCTCCCAACAAGCGCCATAGTTTTACGCCCTTAGCTAGGCATAAAGCAAGGATCTAAGTTTTGTCATCCATAGTCTTGGATACTTTGGTATGGGTTTTCTCAAACTCGGGAGGCTCTTTGTGCTTCCCTAAATTTTCAGGGAAAGAAACCATCTTTAGAACCAAAATATCCAATAGCTTATTACAAAGGGTAATCAAGGTATTCATGCGATTGATACTACCATTGAGATGTTTCATAGGTTCATTATATTTTTGTAATTCAACCATGTGTTTATGCAAATCACCAAGTTTGTCCAACATTTGAACTCCCTCTGTGGGTAAAAGAAAACCCCTTCTTTTGAGGTGGAACACCCAAAATTCCTTCTAAAATTTCATAGGCAGCATTGGCATCAGGCTCAATAAAATTCCCTTTAGCGGCAAAATTGAGGAGTTGTCTATGATGCAAAGCCAATCCTATGTAAAAATTACGAAGCAAGATCTTAGCAACCCCTTTAAATTCCAAATACAATAAGATTCCATAAGCCTATACCAAGAATCTTTCGAATTTTCTCCTTGTCTTTGCTTGAAGTAAAGAACTTCAAAATCTGGTGACAAAGGAGGGGTAGGCACGCTAGCCATTATGACTAGAGGGCAAGAACACGGATATATCTGGCAAGAAAATGGCGAACGAAAAAGAGGGGCAAATAAAACGGCTATTTTTGGTAAAGTGGGGGAGAGGAAAACGAGAGGCAAATGGCAAATAATGTAAATTGTGAGGAGATGAGATTTGTGATTAGGAACCTGGTATATGTTGAAGATCCTCCCGACAATGGCACCAGAAATTCCTTTTGATGTCGCTTGAAACTACGTCGGTATTTCCCCAAAGAGGAAGGGATGATGCAGCACAATGATGGTAGGTATTTACCTCAGATGTGAAACCAAGGTTATCGAACCATTAGGAGAACCAAGCAACACAACGTAAACAGCACCTGCACACAAATAACGACTACTCGCAACCAGACGTGTTAAAGGGATTGTCAATCCCTTTCGGGTAACGGCGCCAGAAATTGGCAAACGGACATGAGAGAGTTGTAAGTATTGATAGATCAAACGCCAAATAAAATAAATTGCAGCAAGGTATTTTTGTATTTTTGGTTTAGTATATCTGAAAATAAAAGGCAAATAAAATAGATCCCGAAGGAAAATAATATGAGAAAGAGACCCGGGGGCCGTAGGTTTCACTAGTGGCTTCTCTCGAGAAAAATAGCAAATGGTGGGTAAACAAATTACTATTGGTAAATTGATAGAACTTCAAATAATCATGACGATATCCAGGCAATGATCATTACATAGGCATCACGTCCAAAATTAGTAGACCGACTCCTACCCGCATCTAGTACTATTACTCCACACATCGACCGTTATACATCATGCATCAAGTGTATTAAGTTCATGGGGAAACAGAGTAATGCAATAAGAACGATGACATGATGTAGACAAGATCTATCTATGTAGTGATAGACCCCATCGTTTTATCCTTAGTAGCAATGATACATACGTGTCGGTTCCCCTTCTGTCACTGGGATTAAGCACCGTAAGATCGAACCCACTACAAAGCACCTCTTCCCATTGTAAGATAAATAGATCAAGTTGGCCAAACAAAACCCAAATATTGGAGAAGAAATACGAGGCTATAAGCAATCATGCATATAAGAGATCAAAGAAACTCAAATAACTTTCATGGATATAAAAAGATAGATCTGATCATAAACTCAAAGTTCATCCGATTCCAACGAACACACCGCAAAAAGAGTTACATCATATGGATCTCCAAGATACCATTGTATTGAGAATCAAACGAGAGAGAGGGGAAGCCATATAGATACTAACTACGGACCCAAAGGTCTACAAAGAACTACTCACGCATCATCAGAGAGGCACCAATGGAAGTGGTGAACCCCTCCATGGTGGTGTCTACATTGGATCTGGTGGTTCTGGGCTTTGCGGTGGCTGGTACTGATTTTCGTCAAGTCCCCCCGGGTTTCTGGAATATTGGGATATTTATAGAGCAAAGAGGCGGTCCGGGGGGCACCCTAGGTGGGCACAACCCACCAAGGCGCGTCTGGGCCTCCCGGTGTGCCCTGGTGGGTTGTGCTCTCCTCGGAGCATGTAACACCCTCGATGCGACTATAGCTCCCACGTGTCGAGGCACGACTTAGAGACATAATCGCATTGAAGGCATATGTCGCAAGTTAGGCAATCTTCACAACATCCCATGTAATATAAATCATAAAGGGGAGATAACATAGTTGGCTTACACTCGCCATGTCAATCAAGTACATAAATAACATTACATCATCCAAACACTCATGGCCCGACTACAACGCCAAAATAAAGGATAACCCAACATGCGACACGGTCCCAATCACCCCCAACTGGGCACCACTACTGATCATCGGGAAAGGAAACATAGTATCGTTGAGAGTCCTCGTCGAACTCCCACTTGAGCTCAAGCGCGTCTCCTGGAGCGGAATCATCAGGCCCTGCATCTGGTGTAATAGTAATCTGTGAGCCACAGGGACTCAACAATCTCGCACCCTCGCGATCAAGACTATTTAAGCTTCTAGGTAGGGCAAGATAAATATGAGTGGAGCTACAGCAAGCGACTAGCAAATATGGTGGCTAACTTATTCGCAAAAGAGAGCGAGAAGAGGATGCAAAGCGCGAGCGAGAAACTAGAGAGCAACCTGCGCAAACATTACTCCAACACCGTGTCCACTTCTCGGACTCCGCCGAGAAGAGGCCATCACAGTAACACACTCAGTTGATTCATTTTAATTAAATTAAGGCTCAAGTTATCTACAACCGTACATTAACAAATTCCCATCTGCCCATAACCGCGGGCACGGCTTTCGAAAGTTCAGATCTGCAGGGGAGTCCCAACTTAGCCCATGACAAGTTCTCACGGTCAACGAAGGAATAGACCTCCTCACAAGACGTTCCGATCAGACTCGGTATCTCGGTTCTTCAAGACACTTCGACAGGTTAAAACAAGACCAGCAATACCGCCCGAATGTGCCGACAAATCCCGATAGGAGCTGCACATATCTCTTTCTCAGGTCACACTCAAATTTTCCAAACTTCCGGTAGGCCAGCCCAGAGTTGCCCCTGGTAGCCACCGGCGGCTGACGGTTTGGACCAACACTCAGAGGAGCACTGGCCGGGGGGGGGGGGGTTAAAATAATGATGACCCTTGAGTCTGCAGAACCCAAGGGAAAGAAAAGGCTAGGTGGCAAATGGTAAAACCAATGTTGGGCATTGCTGGAAAAGCTATAATCAAGGCGAACTATCAAGGGGTTCCCATTATAACCCAACCGCGTAAGGAATGCAAAATCCGGGAACATAACACCGATATGACGGAAACTAGGGCGGCAAGAGTGGAACAAAACACTAGGCGAGAGGCCGAGCCTTCCACCCTTTACCAAGTATATAGATGCATTAAGATAACATAGCAATATAATGATATCCCAACAAGTAAATAAATGTTCCAACAAGGAACGGCCTCCAATCTTCACCTGCAACTAGCAACGCTATAAGAGGGGCTGAGCAAAGCGGTAACATAGCCAATCAATGGTTTGCTAGGACATGGTGGGTCAGAGGTTTGACATGGCAATTTGGGAGGCTTGAAAGCAAGTGGTAGGCATCGTAGCATTGGCATAGCAAAAGAGCGAGCAAACTAGCATAGCAAAGATAGTAGTGATTTCGAGGGTATGATCATCTTGCCTGCACAGTTGTCAGAGTTGACTGGATCCTCGAAAGCAAACTCAACGGGCTCCTTGTTAGCGAACTCGTCTCCTGGCTCTACCCAAACAAGACAAACAAGCAACAAGGACACAATCAACCACGTGCAAGGATCAAACAAGATGATGCAATGATGATATGCTATGCGGAATGCGATGCGGGATGCAAAATGCAAGATATGACAGAAAATGCATGAACCTGGCCTCAACTTGGAAATCCAAGTGTGCCACTGGAAAGATGAGATGAAATCGCTTGAAAACAATATAAAGAATGCCGGAATCGGAGTTACGGTTTGGAAATGGCAAGCGATTCAAAAATGGCACCGGTCTGCGATTTACAGCAAGTAGTCATCTAAATGCAATGAGATGAACATGCTACAGCACCCAAACATGACAACAAAATACATGGCAGGGATGCATTCAAGATGCTTAACAAAAGTCTAGCACTGAGCTACGGCCAAATCATCCATTAACAGGTTCAAACAAGCATGGCAAAAATGCATATGGCAAACAGATCTCAGACTTAGTGAAATTAACACTTGTCTGGAATTTCAGATCAGGTAGCCCACTTCGGAGCAACAAAACTACATGCTACAGGACCTGAACATGGCAAAGTAAAGCATGGCATGGAGCTACTCAAAGAGCTTAACAAAAGTCCCTTAGTGACCTCGAGCCAAAAGGGATCAGAAAATACAATTGCAAGCATGCGAACATAGCAAAGAGGAAACTGTCGTCCTGCGCCCGCTGGCGCCCGCCTGGCCTTGGTTGTCATGGCTCGCGTCATCCGAACCTCACGAGGTGAGGCTTGCATAGATATCTCCGCTCCTCAGGAGCCTACCTGTGGAGGCCACTCCTTCTGGTGGTCTCGGTGTCGTCTGCCTCACGAGGCATGGCCCCTCGCGAGGGTCTTGATTTGTTGATGCTGAAGGTGGGCCGTACCAGGCCGTCGATGGAGCCATGCCATGGGCCGCAGGTAGGCAAGTCTAGGTACCCCTGTTCCCAAAACACCGACAGTAGCCCCCGGGCCCAAGGCGCGCTCGAACTTTTCTTCGAGGCGAAGCCAAAGGTCAAGTGTGGAGCGCCGCGGGCCCTAACCGCCTGCGGCCTTGGTCGACGCGTGGCACTTGATTGGACGTGGGCGTCTCGACTTCCCCACGTAGCCTTGATAATTGCCAGGCCTGGCAGCCGCCCATTGTTAGCACAGCTCTGCCTTCATTGCTCGCCATGCTTGCCCTTGGCTCCTCCTCTCCTCTGTGAACCCGTAGCTCGACGCCGACGCCAACCCTTTCTCGCCGCCATGGCCCCTCGGCCGAAGAAGAAGGGAAAGGCCTGCGCTTTGGCGAATCCCGGCCAGTCTTGGAGCCCTCTCTTGAGCGGTCAACGATGATAAACCGCGAGGGGCTGGACAAGGTCCGGCCGACCCTGGTCACCGATTCCAATGAGTGGAAGGCGATGACGGTCTGGCCTCCAACCCGGGCCATGATTGACATGGAAGCCACCGAGATCCCCATTCATCTCCATGCTCTCTTGGCTGGCTTTTGGTTCCCCCGCTTTCTGATTTCTTCAATGTCGTGATCTCACACTACCAGATTTAGGCGATGCATCTGGATCCCCAATCCATCATCCTCCTCGCTGTCTTCGCCTTCCTGTGTGATGCTATGGTGGGCATTTGCTCCCTCCGTTGCCTTGCTTCGCCATTTCTTCTCGCTCCGCCTGGTCGACGCCCGCCAGCGCTCGGGATGCGTAGCCTTCCAGGCTGGCTCGGGCATCGACTTTACGCTCTGCCCAGACGTGGAGGGGTTCCGGAAGCAGTAGGTGTACGTGGACGCCGGCACGCTCAACCCCCTGCTCCTGCTCCCGCGAGCGCCGGCGGCACCCAGCTCTGGCTCAGGGCACATGAAGCTTGTCGACCGCCGGCTTGCCCATGTCTGGTCTAGGCTGGCCAGGTTGAAGAAGGTCAGGGTGACGGCGCCGATGGTGGTGAAGGAGTTCGTCCGGTGGCACATCGCTCCACACCAGCACCATTCGCGCCCAATGTGGGCCTTCACCGGTAGCAAGGACCCCATGAGGCTCCGGGTGCCTGCGCTTCCTTCCAAGATGCTGTGCACGATGCTCGAGCTTATGACATGTGACCTAGCGCTAGCTGCGCTTCTGGAGGAGGGTTGCCTTCTGTACCAATGCTCGAACAAGGAGGACTTCGTGAAGCAGATGCCCCTTTTTGACAAGTGGGGGCTGCGCCCGAAGGGCCTTAAAGGGCCCCACGAGAATCCCATCGTTGTGTCTCCCTTGTTCGTTGATCCTGCGACGCGTGCCCCGAATGTGGATGCAGGGGGCGAACGCCACCGGGTGCCACTGGGGCGATTGCTGGGGAGCGGGTGTCGTCGGGCCCCTCCGAGGTAGCCATCTCTTAAGCTCCGGCGAGCGCCCCTGAGGGAGCTGATGGAGAGCTGGTGCGGCCCGACGGTCCTGAGGTGGTTGCCCCTGAAGCTTGAGCAAGTAGCCCTGAGGTGGCTGCTGGTGGGCGGGTGTGGCTTGATGTTCCTGAGGCTACCGCCCAAGAAGCCCCGTCAAGTGCCCCAGATGCCGGGAGTCGCGCCCCGAACTTCGGCCATCTTCGCCTGAACCTTGAAGCACTCTGCAAGAGGAAGGGCCTCCAAGCTGCAGTGGTGATGCCTACCAGCCACTGAAGCAAAGGAAGTACATAGCTGTTGATGAGTAAGTACCTTATCTTCGTGATTTCCCGCGCACGGCGTCCCCTCCCGACCCTGGTTCTTCAGGATCTCCCCGGCTTTGGCGATGAAACCTCCTGCGAAGTAGCCTGGAAGTCCATGGTCTACTCGTGGTTCCGAGCCCCCTACAACGGACGCCTGCGTGAGGCGCGGGGCCAGTTCATGAGGCGGATGTGCCACTGGGGGGCCGTGAGCCGGTGCTCCTGGCATTCTTCCTTCGCAGCCAGTCCTGGGGCGCAGGAGGCGTGGCGAGGGCTCCCCCGCTGGTCATCACCAGAGGCTGGATGACCCCAGCGTCTGTTTCATCTTTGAGCAGCGAGACCGTGCCGTCCGGTGCCTCTGCCGAAGCTGGGAGAGCGACCGGGAAGGCGCCGGCCTCCAGCCCCCTGCGGGAGGCAGGCGAGCTGCTCCGCGCCTCTCCGGCAGCCCCCGGCACGGAGGACGAGCTTGGCCGCGCGCTGGAGCTCGCGCACCGGCGTAGTGCCGTCTGTCATGAGCTTTTTCGTGAGGCGATGGGCACGCTGAGCCGGCTTGGAGGAGAGCTTGCCGATGTCGATGCCCGCCTTGAGATGGAGGACCTCCGCTTGGCGCACGAGTGGCGCCAGCTGAAGGTCGCCATCAACCTTGGACATCTTCAGCACGAGCGTGCCCGCGCGAGCGACGTGCTGTCCCTTGCAGACTCTCGTGAGGCTTGCGCCTATGCTCAGTAGGAGGCCAGGGACGCCAACCACTGTCGTGAGGCGGCCAAGGAGCGGGAGCTTCAAGCTTCGAACACCGCCCTTGAGCGGCAGATCCAAGCGCGGAAGGACGCCCTAGCAGCATCACTGAGCGAGGGCCCCTCCGAAGAGAAGAAGGTCCAGGAACGCGAGGAGGCGCTGGCGCTGGAGGTCTTGGAGCGCAGCCTGGAGCTTGAGTGGTTGAGATGAGAGAGCGCCACGTAGCCATGGCCGAGGACGCCGTCGCCACTCCGGAGGCCAGGATCTAGCAGGAGGTCGACCAGAGGGCGGCGAAGGCTCGCGCGGCTTTTGTTGACGAGCACTGCCTGAAGTTGGAGCTCCTGGAGGCCGAGCTTAAGGGCAGGACTGCCCCCCTCAAGACGAAGTTGGACACCGCAGAACAATGCGAGAGGGCTGCCAAGGAGGCTCTGGCCTCCGCCCAAGCCGACCTGGCCTCCGCTTGAACTGACCTATCTTCACTTCGGCAGCAAGTCGAGGTCGTTGCATCTCATGTGGAGCAGACCGAGAATGAGGCGTGCTGCCGTCGGACGATGCAGCGCGAGCGTTCCTCGATGCTCCTGGCCCTCAGGGTCAGGGCCAACCAGGCTTTGGGCACCATCATTGAAGAGAGTGTCACCCATCCGAACAAGGACGACGATGCCAACCATATGCGCTTCTTTACCCAGATCGTGACCCGCCTGGAAGACCGAGCCGTGATGGCTTGCCAGCTCATTGAAGAGAGAAGCCGGGGCCTTCTCGGGCGTGCATTCTCGCGAGTCTTCAGTCCCCTCCTCAACCTTGACCCTCACTTCGACTTTGACGCCGCCATAGACCCCGTGCCCCGGGTCATCCAAGACAACCTGGCGGGCTGGGTGGATGACTGTCGGTGTCAAAACCGGCGGATCTCGGGTAGGGGGTCCCGAACTGTGCATCTAAGGTTGATGGTAACAGGAGATAGGGGATACGAAATTTTACCCAGGTTCGGGCCCTCTCGATGGAGGTAATACCCTACGTCCTGCTTGATTGATATTGATGAGTATGAGGGTTACAAGAGTTGATCTACCACGAGATCGTAATGGCTAAAACCCTAGAAGTCTAGCCTGTCAGATTATGATTACCTCTACAGACTAAACCCTCCGGTTTATATAGACACGGAGGGGACTAGGGTTGTACAAAGTCAGTTACAGAGAAAGGAATCTTCATATCCGAACGCCAAGCTTGCCATCCACGCCAAGGAGAGTCCCATCCGGACACGGGAGAGAGTCTTATGTCTTGTATCTTCATAGCCCATTAGTCTGGCCCATGTCACATAGGTCGGACGCCCGAGGACCCCTTAATCCAGGACTCCCTCAGTAGCCCCTGAACCAGGCTTCAATGACGAGGTGTCCGGCGCGCAGATTGTCTTCGGCATTGCAAGGCGGGTTCCTCCTCCGAATACTCCAAAACAGCTCACGAACATAGAGAACGCGTCCGGCTTTGTAAAACAAACACCACATATATCCGCAGAGAGTATAACATTTTATGAGTTCAATCCACTGACAACTTTTGTAGCGTGACATCATGTCATAGCCCAGTCATTATTTCGAACCATTTTTTAGCCCCCCCACTCCATGTTTCAAGATGCGATTTTATTGGCACGTCTTGTCAAAGCAAAGATCGTGTCCCCTTATTGTGGGATTCTCATCAATACGGGCGTGGTTAACCCAACCGTGCCGCCTGCACGACCCTTGGGGAATAGGCGAGTTTTAAGGCGAGTGGGGAGGCACTTGATATTCACTGCCTTTATAAAGGGATAAGGATTCACCTCTTTCATCCACGCGCCTCTTCCTCTCTGCCCATCCATTCTCGAGCTCCAGCGCCCAAGCTTCCATCCTTTCCGCCTCCAAGAAGCACTCCAGCCATGTACGGATCTGGAGCGCAAGGCAAGTGGATGGTTTCCTCCGTCAAGGAGAAGGACATCACCAGGCTCCGGGAGGCCGGGTACCTAGCCAAGGAAATCACCCACCGGCTTCCAGCCGAGGGACGTATCGTCCCTACTCCGGAGCCCCATGAGAGGGTCGTGTTCATCCCCCACTTTGTTCGTGGGTTGGGATTTCCTCTCCACTCATTCGTTCATGGACTCATGTTTTACTACGGGCTGGATTTCCACGATCTGGCCCTCAACTCCTTCCTCAATATCTCGGCATTTATTGTCATGTGTGAGGCCTTCCTCCGTATCCCACCCCACTTCGGACTGTGCTTGAAGATCTTCAACGTGAAGCCGAAGGTGGTGGATGGCCAACATGCAGAGTGCAGAGGCGCCATGGTGAGAAAGCTACCCAATGTCACATGGCCCAAAAGTACCTTCGTGGAGACCGTCAAAGGGTGGCAAGAACAGTGGCTCTATGTCACAGAGCCTCACGACGCCACTTGGGCCGCAACTCCTGAATTCCAGTCCGGCGCCCTGATGCGGCTCACCTCCTGGCTAGAGAACGGCTTGGACTGGTCTTCGTCACACAAGCTGACAGCACTTCAGACGTGCATAAAGTGCATGGTGGACAAGAACGTCAAGCTTGTCAATGTGATCCAGGTGATGCTCGCTCGCTGGATCCTGTCGTGCCAAAGCTGGACTTGCCACTTGTGGGAGTTCGATCCAGCCAAGCACCAGACCTCGCAACAGTTCTTCGGCACTACGCACGAAGACATCTGGAAGCTGCTCTTCAAGGCCAACGAGACGTGGCCGGCAACGACCAAGGACCGCGGGCACGACCTGGCCCATCCCGCTAGTGCGGTAAGTTTTCTGTATTTCAAGGTGTTCCATTTACTTGCATACCCAAGGAAGATGTCTAAGCTTCCCTATTTGTTTTTTTCAGGGCTGGACAAAGAAGGTGGAGCGCATTCAGTGTCCAACTCCGCTGCCCGAAGAACCAGCTATCCCGCTTTTGACGAAGATGCTGGTTCTGGCGCCCAATCAAGCGGCGGAGAAGAAGGCCAAGAAGAAGGCCAAGGGGACCAGGGGTGGTCTCCGCCATAAGGGCACTTCGGATGTGACGTCCGAAGATGCCGACACCCACTCCCCTCCCGTCACCGACGATGAGGAAGAGGAGGAAAGCAATTCTCCCCCTAAGGGGGGAAGGAAGAAAAGGGTGGCCTCCACACATCTCGAGGCATAGGCGTCCAAGAAGGGGAAGTCCTCCATCGTGGACAACTCCGCGTGGGAGATGGATAGCAGCTCCGAGTGGCGCCCCAGGGATAAGCCCCTGGTCGAATCGTAAGTACTCGAAAACGCACACAAATACCCAGCCTCTTTACTTCATAACTTTAACATGTTAAATCATGCACTTGCAGTCCGGCTCATTCTGACCTCGAGCGATCCTCATCTTCGAGAAATTGGTTGGATCCAAAGGTGATGGACGGAGGGTCCCTTCCGGCGGCCTCCTCTACCAAGGCTATGGGGGATGCTGAAGTGTTGTCCCAAAGGACCCTCCCGGCTCAAGGGGAGGCACAAGAAGCCATCACGGTGACGCCAGAGGACGATACCTCAGCCTCCGAACACATGGGGGAGTAGATCCCCATGGAGACTGGCGATGGGGGCAATATCCAATTTGCCCCCCAGCCAAGTACGATCCCGGAGACCTATACAGCTACGGAATCCGGCAAGCAGCCTCCTTCGAAAGAAGGAGGTGCACCGATTCCACCGGTGCCCTCTGTCCATCCAGAGGCACCGGATACTCTTCTGGAAGCGCTACGAAGTGCTTCCATTGTTGAGGAACACCGTACCCTCATGGGTACGGTGGTTGAGAGGATTCGGTCTGCAAAGAGCGGACTGACCGAAGCCTGCACAAGCCTTCTAACAGGCTTTGAGGTAAGCGATGCAATTGTATAAAAAGAATGTCATAGTATAGACAGTAGCGCCTGAGACACTGTCCGGTGTTTGAAAAGAAAAGCCGGACAGAGGATCAACTAATTTTCGCAGGAGACTAACCATACGTGTCTATGTGAATAAGCAGGCGTCTTTGCTGGCTGCGACCTCTCATGTTGCTGAGGTATTCGGACTGAAGCAGAGTCTGGAGTGGACCGAGGAAGAGCTCGGCCGCATGAAAAAACAGCTGGAGGATCATCAAGGTATGCAATGTCCTTTTGTAGATCCAAAAGGGATGAATGATTTGTTCTGACTGTAGTGCCATGATATTTGTTAGGAGCGGCGACCGAGGTGGAGACCCTCAAGAAGGCGCTGGCCGAAGCCCAGGAGAAAGTGGCAAAGGAACAAGCCTCTCATGAGAAACACGAGGCCATGGTTGGTGAGGTCCAGCAGGAGCTCTAGGATGCTATGCAGAAATGCAAGTCCTTGGAGCGCAATATTGCGGATCAAGAGTCCAAACTTGCCAAGGCCCGCCAGAGCGCACACGATGCCCGGATTGAAGCCCAGGGCGTCCTACAAGAAATCCAGGAGGCCAGGAAAATCGCGGTGGGTAAGGCCTTTATTATGCAGAGCAAGTATGTGAAGAGAAGATTTCTCTTACTGACCCGGATTTGGAGTTCTCCAGGAGCGTTTGTGGATCTGCCATGCAGCGTTGCCGATGTTGCGGAGTTCTTCTGAGCCGAAGAGGGGAGCTCGACAGAGAAGTTGTTCTGGTTGCAATACCTTGTGCCAGAACATTTGGTGCCCTTTAGCGATCAGCTAAAACAGCTGGTGGAACTGCATAGGGTGGCCGAACTAGCCATGAAGGATTTAATAATCCGGCTATGGCCTGCCGAAGTCATACCCAGCAGATACTTCGGGCTCGTGAAGCAGCTGGTCAATTCCTGCCCCCAGCTTGACGTCATCAAGTGGTTGGTCTGCATCAAAGGTGCACGGATGGCCTTCACCCGTGTCAAGATACAGTGGGCGAAGATGGACGCCGTCAAGCTCGCGACCGAGTGACCGCCCGCTAGCAAGGAGCACCGCACGTCGGAGCGGTATTTTGATGATATCCTCAAGGGATCCCGCATTGTAGAGGGCTAGTGTTCAAAAGACATTATCTCTGAATGAGTACCTTCATGTTATCCCGCCCTGTATGATGAAAACAAGACTGATATGTAATATAATGCTTGCTGTTTATTTTGGAATTTTACCTCCGGTGCGGCCGTTTTTATTAAATTTGAGAGTTGGCCAGTCGTCAGCTTCAGCCCCCACATAGGTAGTACGGGGGTGTTCGGGATGTAATCTAAACACTTTTGATCCAAGAAATTGGTCCTTGAAGGAGGTGTTTAGCACAACGAACCAGGCAATCGGACTATGTGGCTTTATCACCCTCACTTAGCCATAGGAGTTTGACAATAGAAATGTAGGCGCAGCCCCTAGTATTCGTTAGTCCGGACTAGGGTGATGTAGACACGTGATCGGGTGAAGGTCGATCCTTCACATAATGCGGAAAAAAATTGCAAGAGATTTTAACCTCCGAAGAGCTGACCAGCTCACGCCGCATCATGACAGTCAGTTTTCGGCTTTGTCTACTGAGGTGCTCATCCGGATAAACTGGGACACAATCGCAGTAGTTCCCCCTTTACTACCCTAGCCAATAGAGCGGAACGTAAGGTAGTAAGCACAGGAGCCGGGCAACCCAACTATTGACCAAAGACATGATTCGGAGCCGATGCATATAATGCTAAATTCGGGGGCTGAACTATACTGTAAAAGTGTTCGTACTTGTTGCCGTAGTATGGAGCTCAATAAAGCCCCTGGCGAATTGTGGCGTACCAAAGTGTACGGATGAAGTCGATAAGAATAGCGAAATAAAATGAAGTAGTAAGCTAGTGCCACATAAGTTGGGCCGCAAACTGTTTCCATTATAATTTTGATTAATACGTCAAAGCGTATTTGTATAAATAGTGCGATAAGCAACAATGGCTATTTAACATGCCAAGACCAGGGGTGCGTACGGGTCCTGAAAATAGGTAGAATGATTGTTAAGGAGAACACCTAGAGATTCCCCCACACGTCTGTGCTACTTGCCACCTTGGTATATCCGTCCTTCAAAAGGACCGATTATCAGGCCGTCAAGAGGGGCCTGTAGAAAATAAACCTAAAAGGATAAAAAATAAAAGTAAAAGTATGTGTCTCTAGGGAAGGTCGAGCCATATTGTGCACCACAGTCTGATTATGCCTCCATCTCGGCCCATGGTATTTTTAGTGCGTAGTTATGTACACGCGGTACGTGTGTCGCCACTTGGTCGGGACTGAGACGGAGGTCGAATTGCTAGTATAACTCCTGCCGAGCTGGACTGTCATGCTGCGGAGTAGTCCAAACTCGTTTGACAGCGTCCGAGAGCTTGGCCGCTGAATTAAAGCTCTGCCATAAAAGGCCGCTCTGTACTTCCGCTGCCAGAGTCGTGGTGTGCTCCTCGGTACGGAGGGAGCGCTCCGTGTTTCCATTAATTGTTATGACACCGCATGGTCCGGGTATCTTGAGCTTGAGATAAGCACAGTGCGGCACCGCATTGAATCGAGCAAACACGGTTCGTCCGAGCAGTGCGTGATAGCCAATGCGGAAGGGGACGATGTCGAAGATCAAGTCCTCGCTTCGGAAGTTCTCCGGAGATCCGAAGACGACTTCTAATATAATTGAGCCTGTGCAGCGGGCCTCTACACCTGGTATTACTCCTTTAAAGGTAGTTTTTGTGAGCTTGATTCTTTATGGATCGATGCCCATTTTGCACACTGTATCCTGATAGAGTAGGTTGAGGCTGTTGCCACCGTCCATGAGGACTCGTGTGAGGTGGAATCCATCAATTATTGGGTCGAGAACCAGTGCGGCTGAACCACCAAGACGGATACTGGTCGGATGGTCCCTGTGATCAAAGGTAATCGGGCACGACGACCATGGGTTGAATTTTGGGGTGACTGTCTCTATCGCATAGACGTCCCTGAGCGCGCTCATGCGCTCCCTCTTGGGGATATGGGTAGTTTATATCATGTTCACCATTTTGACCTAAGGGGGAAACTTCTTCTGTCCCCCCGTATTCGGCGGTTGGGGCTCCTCATCATCATTCTCGCTTTGCGACCCCTTCTCCTTGTCTTCGGCATTTAACTTGCTGGCTTGTTTGAAGACCCAACAACTTCAGTGGGTATGATTGGTTGGTTTATCAGGGGTGTTGTGGATCTGACATAGACGGTCGAGTATGCGGTCCAGGATGGAAGGGCCCAAATTGTTCCTTTTATATGGCTTCTTTCGCTGACTAGACTTGGAGCCACTGAATCCGGCATTGCCCGTCGTGTTATCAGTATTGTCACCATTGTTTCGACGCTTATGCCTGTTGCGTCGGGGCTTGCCGTTGCTATTTCTGGCTTCGGAGGTGCCAGGTTTGCTTGTATTATTATTGCTACGGGCTAGCCAGCTATCTTCGCCCGTGCCAAAGCGGGTCATGAGTGCCGTGAGGTCTGCCATGGACTTCGGCTTTTCCTGGCCGAGGTGTCGGGCGAGCCATTCATCGCGGATGCTGTGTTTAAAGGCCGCTAGGGCTTCGGCATCCGGACAATTGATGATCTATTTCTTTTTAGTTAAGAACCTAGTCCAGAATTTCCTCACCGACTCTCCGGGCTATTGGACTATGTGACTTAAGTTGTCGGCATCCGGAGGTCTGACGTATGTGCCTTGGAAGTTGTCGTGGAAGGCGTCTTCTAGGTCTTCCTAGCTGCCAATAGAGTTTTCAGGTAGGATGTTCAGCCAGTGCCGGGCTGGTCCCTTCAGTTTTAGGGGGAGGTATTTAATGGCATGAAGATCATCACCGTGGGCCATATGAATATGGAGAATAAAGTCTTCAATCCATACCACAGGATCTGTGGTTCCATCATATGATTCGATATTCAAGGGTTTGAACCCTTTTGGGAATTCATGTCCCATTACTTCATCAGTGAAGCAGAGGGGGTGTGCGGCGCCTCTATATCGGGCCAGATCGTGACGTAGTTCGGATGGAGTCCATCTACGGTTTTCGGCCCAGATGTGATTGTGCTTGCCGTGTTCGGCTTGATAGCCGTCGTCGCGTGTCGGGACATGCCCCCACGATCCGTAGATCGACCTGGCCGGACCTACTTTGTTCTTCAGGTCCTACCACAGGTCATATGTGTATCCCCGAGCTGTTTTATCTCTGCCTTTACGGTGAGGTAGGACGGGCTGGTGTTCGGCTTGAGTTGTCGTTTTGTCCCGGCCACGTGGTGGTCGATCAGCCGCATTACGTGCTGATGGTACGGGTTCAAGTGCCTCGTCATCGAATTGAGGTAGCAGTTTACACTTCCGGTAACTTTTGGTTTGGCGCTCGAGGCCGTATTCCTCTGCTGCCAAGACATTAGTCCATCTATCGTTGAGCAGATCTTGATCAGCTTGAAGCTGTTGCTGCTTCTTTTTCAGGCTCCTTGAAGTGGCTATTAGCCATTTCTTAAAGCGCTCCTGCTCGAGAGGTTCCTCAGGCACGATAAAGTCTTTATCGCCGAGGCTCACCTCATCCTCGGAGGGTGGAAGGTTATTACTGTCCTCCGAGTCTTTGTTTGCAGCCTGTTCATCAGGGCTAACTTTCCCATCCTCCCGATCGTCTTGTTCGGAGTTTTGCTCGACGGGGTTTTCTTGGTCTTTGGCATCATCCGGAGTGTTGTTGTCTCTTGTGTCGGTATTGCTGTCTTTGCAGCGGCGTGGTTTAGAGCGGCGTCGTCGGTGCTTTGGTTGTATCTCGGGAGGTTTATCCTCTACTGGAATTTTCTCATTATCACTGTCACCCTCCTTGGGTGTATCCTCCAAGTACACGGCATACGAGGAGGTGGCCGTCCAACGTCCGGTAAACGGCAGGTTTTTAGCTTGCTCCTCTCCGGCATCGTCATCCATACCGTTGATGTCTTCGGAGCCGTAATAGAGCATGTCAGTTAAGTCCTCGACTATGGCGATGAAGTGGGTGGTGGGTGGGACGTGAAATTCCCCGCTCTCAGCCCCTAGTCCGGGTTGGGCGTAGTTCGGATGCTGCTCCTCTCTAATCACAAGGGATCGCATTAAGTCTAGAGCCTCACTTAAAGGCGAGGTTTGTTGAGGGAGACAAGAATCCATGGAGTATGGCAGGAAGGGAATTCCTCGGCAGAGCTAACACGATGCTGACTCCGAGAGTTCGGAGCCAGCGTCCAGGGAAGAGTCCGGCTTGGTGATGGTTGTCGGCAACACTGCTTCCTCCGTCTCTCCTGTACTGGGCCTAGTGGCCACAGATAGTCTGACGGGTTTAGAAATCCCGTCTTCGGTCCTGGCGAGGCACTCCGGCTCTAAGGCCAGAGTGGAGGTTGGGGTCGTGAATCCTTGGAATATCAAGTCTCCTTGGATATGAGCGACATAATCCAGGTTTCCAAAACTAATCTGGTGACCTGGGGCGTAGCTGTCGATCTGCTCTAGATGGCCAAGCGAGTTGGCCCACAGTGCGAAGCCGCCGAATACGAAGATCTGGCCGGGGAGAAAAACCTCCCCTAGGGCAGTATCGTTGTAGATGATGGATGGAGCCATTGAACCTTCTGACGGAAACATAGTGGAACTCCCGATGAAAGCACCAATGTCGGTGTCAAAACCGGCGGATCTCGGGTAGGGGCTCCCAAACTGTGCGTCTAAGGTTGATGGTAACAGGAGACATGGGGCACGAAGTTTTACCCGGGTTTGGGCCCTCTCGATAGAGGTAATACCCTATGTCCTGCTTGATTGATATTGATGAGTATGAGGGTTACAAGAGTTGATCTACCACGAGATTGTAATGGCTAAAACCCTAGAAGTCTAGCCTATCAGATTATGATTACCTCTATGGACTAAACCCTCCGGTTTATATAGACACCAGAGGGGACTAGGGTTGTACAAAGTCGGTTACATAGAAAGGAATCTTCATATCCGAACGCCAAGCTTGCCATCCGCGCCAAGGAGAGTCCCATACGGACACGGGAGAGAGTCTTCTGTCTTGTGTCTTCATAGCCCATTAGTCCGGTCCATCTCACATAGGTTGGACGCCCGAGGACCCCTTAATCCAGGACTCCCTCATTGACCATGTGGACGACATGGTCGTGGAGTTCGCTCCCGAGGATGAAGCGGTCATGATTGCGGACGACGGGGGCAGTGCTGATGGCGATGATGAGGATGATACCAGCGATAGTGCAGGCAGCAGGGATGAAGACGATGAAGACGGCGCCAGAAGCAGCGCGTCCAGCTAGGCCTGTATTTCCTTTTTTGCTCTGACCTGTATGGAAAAAACCTTCGGGCACAGCCCTGCTGGGCGTGTAAGCATTTTTTGAAGGGGGAGCCCCTTATAATGTATGAAATGACAATATGCCTTAAAATAGGGCTTGGAACGTGTCGCCGTGGACCTTGGAGGGCGATACGTCTCCAACGTATCTATAATTTTTTATTATTCCATGCTGTTATATTATCATTTTTGGATGTTTTATAATCACTTTATAGTTATTTTATATATATATTTGGAACTAACATATTGACATAGTGCCAAGTGCCAGTTGTTGTTTTTTGCTTGTTTTTTACATAGCAGGAAATCGATATCAAACGGAGTCCAAACACCGCGAAACTTTTTGTGAATTTTTTATGGACCAGTAGACTGATACGTCTCCAACGTATCTATAATTTTTATTGTTCCATGTTGTTATATTATCATTCTTGGATGTTTTATAGTCATTTTATATCATTTTTTGGTACAAACCTATTGACATAGCGCCAAGTGTCAGTTGCTATTTTTGCATGTTTTTTACACCACGGGTAATCAATATCAAACAGAGTCCAAACAACGAAACTTTTTGTGGATTTTTTTGACCAGAAGACACCCAATGGGCCGGAGAAGCACCTCCCGGGTGCTTTGAGGGGAGTGACGGTGTCCTGGACTAGGGGGTACTCACCACGTCATCTCCCGGTCTGTTAGATTGGGCCGAGGACCCTCATGCATGGCCGTATACTCATGGGCCAGTTCGGACAGCTGCCTCATACATGGAAGATTCCACAAGACTTGGTGATCAAGACAAGGACTCCTCTCCACCGGCGTATTCGGCTAGGACTCTTGTTATCCTAGGCCTCTGATGCATTATATAAATCGAGGCCAGGCTAATCGATAGATATATCCATACAATCATACCATAGGCTAGCTTTTAGGGTTTAGCCTCTCCAATCTCGTGGTAGATCAACTCTTGTAATACACATATCATCAAGAATAAATCAAGCAGGACGTAGGGTTTTACCTCCATCAAGAGGGCCCGAACCTGGGTAAAACATCGTGTTCCCTGCCTCATGTAACCATCCGCCTTAGACGCACAGTTCGGGACCCCCTACCCGAGATCTGCTGGTTTTGACACCGACATTGGTGCTTTCATTGAGTTCCACTGTGTGATCGACAAAAGGATCAATGACTCGCCCGCAGGTCAACTGCGACGTCGGCATCTTTGTCGCCGGCTCGACTGGTCACCTTGGCTCGACCGAGGACCGTGCTCCATCTTTGATCGTCATGTTCAGACGGGGGCCTTCTTCAACATCAACTCCGATCTCTATCATGATCATAGAGGAGTCATCCATGGAGCTCGAGGGCTCAACGTCAACATTGCCCTCGGGCGGCCGTGCTGTTTTTATGGACAGCGAACTTGTATTCGCCGTCACCATCTCCTCGAGCGTCGGTTTGACGATTGCTTTGGTGGAATAGTGCGGGATTACGTCTACAACAGCCATGCAAAATCTCGTCGAGTTCCGATGGAGGAATCTCCAACAATCTACGATATACCGGAGCCCTGTCAAATCTGGACGGGAATCTGGACGAGTTTAGGGCGTGGCCTCCAGAGCCCAGCTCGGAGGTCCTTTGGAAGATCCAACCGTTCATATACTGAGGAATTCTCATATCTACCACCCCTCCAAATTTCAGCTCAATCCGACGGTTCAAACTCCGGGAACCTTCCGATGAGTGGACCAATTTTCGGATCTGTTTTCTACGCGAATACAAATCCGACCCGAATTCATATTTCTTTATGAACGTGATATTGGACAACCTTTTTAGAGGAGTTCTCTTCTAGGGTATTGTGCGTCATTTTTACACACGTGCCCGTAAAATCTTAAGCCTCCCCTGAGGTCATCTTCATCATCATGCTGGTGTCAAACCAGTCCGGCAATATTGCTCCAAGGCTGCCGACCTGCGCTAGACACGTTGTCACTTTGTTGAGCCGAGATTAGCTTCTTCGGATCATCATCTCGGCGAGCGAACAAGAGGTCGGAATCACCAAGGATAAATCATCACCAACATCGCCGCCCCACGGATTACACGGAGCGGTAACACAGGCATCGCCGCATGGTCACTTCATCAAACCGGCATTGACCGCGTCACAAGTTACGACCTGCGTCAGCATGGCCGCACTGTTGCTTCTCCAAGCCGATGTCCATCATGTCGAACTGCTTCAAAACCTCGGCTGACACGGCAGCTACAACGTCTCCTTACCGACCTGCTCCGTCTTCTCGGCTAGACCGAGGGCTTCACCATCTCTTCATCAACTTACTTCGAAGACTTCGGCGTCACCAGCCGACCAGCTTCATCACATTAGCTGGACCGCGGGCTTTTCCTCGGCGAGCCAACCTTTGCCAGCATCGCCATGCCACCGCTTCATCACCCATCAGGCAATGGGTGTGCGGATCGAGTCCCATGTCTGGGAGTAACTTTTCTGCAGATTGCTACAATAGACAAATCAGGTGCTATTAATCCTTGTTTTTTTTTCTTGCCTGGGTTTATTTTTCCCAAGGAATTATTACTCCGGTTTGTTTCATCATCTATACACAAGTCTATCAAATGGTGGCCGCATTAACAACGGTGGCATAGCAGTTTGGTCAGTTTCCGTATACAGCTCGGCGAATGCCGCATCCGGAACTCACATCGTCCTGCGAATTCGGGCTTGGCCACGCCTTCACTACGTCATGCCGACGCCCTGCATCAACATGACTTCGGCGCCAGGCCACATCTCTTTCAATAAATTATTTTTGTGAAAAGCAATTATCCTTTTTGGACCGCACTATTTTATGTGTGTAGGTGATCGACTTCGACTACGTCACGTGATCTATTCGGCAAGCCGACGTCGTCGTCCCAATTGGCGTAAATCGGCTCGCGTGATCACCTTGTTCGTCGTGTTGCCATACCGACGTGTTCGGTTGCCTCGGGGACTTCAGCATCGCTGATAGAGCTCTACCTCATTGAGTGTTCGGCGCAGATGCCATATTTCTTTTATTACTCACTTTGCGTAAATTACTAATTATGCAAGAATTTTTTTCCTATTATCTCTGGCTTGCACTATTTTCTGTGCACAGGTAGATAATCCGGGTCGGGCAGCACTGTCACCTCGGCTGGCCAAGGGCTTCGTCATCACTTCATTAACACACACTGGGGGCTTCGGCGTCACACTGCTGGCCTGCTCCGTCGCCGCGGTAGGACTGTGGTTTTCACCTCGCCCATCGACTATGCTGCGTCACCCCTTAATCAAGCCGAGCTCTTTACTCGAACATCTCGGGACTAGCTTGGGGGCTAGGATCTCGTCCCACCACAATCTCGGCCTGTGTCATCAACATCGAGCACATTAACCAGCTAAGTCGCTTTCATGCTCAAAAACTTTCAGTTTTAAATTTGGTTTGGTTCGACCAAGCATTATACTTTTTGGCAAAAAGTTGTTTGTGACAAAATTCTTTGTCAAAGCCTTGTCTGTTGCAAGCAAATCCAAATACCTCGTTTACTTGGGGGCTTACTTCATGGAGCTTTTCCTCTTGCATATGATTATACTTGTACGGCTTCGTTCCTCGTTCGTGTATTACACCACAATATGCACCAAATTGACTTAAGCGATTTGCAAGCTGGGTTGCCTGGCTCCTGCGCTTACCCCTACATTCCCGATTGTTCGGCTAGGGATTAAAGGGAGCACCTCTGCAATTGTCATGACCGGGTCATCCGAGCTCTGACCTCAGACTGGGTGAAGCCGAAAGCTAGCGCTCTTATTGTTTTCAATAATGGTCGGCACACAACGGAACTCATGAGTACAAAAAATATATTGCACAAGTCTCATAATAATAATGAGCACCGAAGAAAGGTATCGGTGGGGGTACTATTTTTTTCGAAGATGCTTCTTACACTTCGCCAGTAATATAGCATAAGTTCCTTGAGCGTGCTTTGTCTGTTACAGCCTTATGGCATGATTGCCTGATCATCTGAAACACCGTTGATACTCTCGACAGGTGGAGTACATGACACTTTTTGGCCCTTGGCCGAAGAGGGAGAAGCCGACAGTCGGTTAAGACGCGTTTAAAGTTCGGGTGAACACAGATATGATATAAGTACTTCGGTACATACAATCATTATACATAAAATTCTTTTACCCAAGTCACTTGGGGGCTCTTAAAATTTATATGAACTATTTTATAGTAAATGTGTTTTCTTCTTGGTCGTTGCAAAGTCTTTTTCTACCGCTCCTTTTTCGACTCGAGTTTATGGTCAATAGCCGCATAGAAGCCGTAGGCTGACCTGCGTGAAGTCTTGAGATCGGATGTGTCATGTTAAAGCACGATAGAAGCACATTTTTTTCCAATTTTCGGATTGGCACCGAGCACTTGATCTTGTTCGGACGTCAAGTTTTTACTGACGTTTTTTGGTTTTCCAAGCTTATGGCACTTTTAAACTATTTGTGTGTTTTCAGCACAAGTCTCGTAGTGCAACGCAAGACACCTCTAGAGATTTGACAAAAACATTCTCGGATATTGTTGTATATGCATCGGTGTCGAATTGTGTCTTCGGTCAATAGTTGGGTTGCCCGGCTCCTGCGCTTGCCTCCTACGTTCCGCTCTGTTCGGCTAGGTGTGCAAAGGGAGAACCACTGCGATTGTGCTTCCAGCTCACATGGTTAAGCACCTCAGTGGAGAAAGCCGAAAACTGACTGTCACAATAAGCGTAAACTGGTCAGCAATCCGATGACTGTGTTAAATGACGGCCATTCATAACATTGGCCGAAGTGTTTACGGCTTGACCTCGACTGTCGCCGAACACTACCGGGGGCTAGTAACTGGCCTCCCAAACTAAATCCTCAATGTTTTGCTCTTACATTAGAGCTGAGGTTTCATGATCATGCTTAGCATGACAACCCAAAGAAAGGAACCATAGCGGGACTATTTTCTTTGGAAGACATTTCTTATGTTAAATAGTAATATAACATATCTCTCTGCGTACCTTTGTTTATAAAACCGTATGGCTAGATTGCCTTGTTTGTCATAAATCTTTGCCCTCATAAAGGCTTTATAAAGTAAGACAAACACTCCTCGGCTACTGGCCGAGGAGGTGGAAGCCGATGGTCGGTCAACAAAGTTTTGTACAATGCGGATCCGAGCATTAAATGACGTAAAGTACTTGGATACATAGAGTCATTACACATAATTTGTGATTTTACTATGGATATCGATCCTTAATTCGGCCACCCGTGCCCGCATTAAGGCTCGGGGGCTACTGGGCTTCGGGCTTATTATTTACAAATATTACAGGGGCACATCGATCCCCTGGGCTGGTGTTGCCACCCGACCAGTGTCTCGGGGGCTACTGCATTGCTTGTTCTATGCAAAAAAATTAAGTGCAATATAGTTCCCGAGGAGATTTTGATCCTCAGGTTGGTCGGCCGCACCCAACCTGAGTCTCGAGGACTGAGCACGCCGCTTTTTGTGTCCCGAAGTATTTTGCCGAGCTAGGACTTGATCCTCAGGCCGATTTTGCAAATCAACCTGAGTCTCAGCGGCTACTGGGATCAGCGGTCTTACGTCATCCTTCAAGTGCATCTCGGGTTTTAAACCGATACACACGCTGAGGGTTACTAGCTATATATCTCGGCAGAGAATAAATTGCACCAATAAAAATATTGACAAAAATCGGCCCACAGTCGGGGTGGTGCACCACCTCGGAAGCAGTCTGGCATAAATCTCGGGTGCTAGTGGCTGGCTCCATAGAGGGCATTTCCAGCATTAAGCTCGGCTAAACTCCTTCAACTTTTTTGAACCAAGGTGATATGACACCTTGGATATATTCCGGCGTTGGAGCCCGGATACAGTCCGGTGTTAGAGTTTGGACATAGTCCGGCGTTGGAGCTCGGATACATTCCGGCATTGGAGCTCGGAAAGCGGTCCGGCGTTGGTGCTCGACTACAAAAGATACCTCGAATGCAGTCCGGCGTTGGAGCTCGGACGCAAGAGGACACTGCCTCCCGGGAACAACTTCAAACCCGAGGTGTGGCATAAAAATAACAAGGCACTGATAAAGGCCGGACACTTAAAGGGGCTCCTCGGATACCCGACGTGTAAACCCGTCGAATGCATTTCGGCAATCCTCAAGATCGAAGATGAGAAGATTTGTTGAACCAGTTTTCAAGACCGACAACCGAAGATGAAGAATAGTTCGAAAGAATCGAGGAGCGTCCCTAACTTGAAGACCGGTTCAGGGGGCTACTGACGGTGTCCTAGACTAGGGGGTACTCACCACGTCATCTCCCGATCTGTTAGATTGGGCTGAGGACCCTCATGCATGGCCGTATACTCATGGGCCAGTTCGGACAGCTGCCGCATACATGGAAGATTCCACAAGACTTGGTGATCAAGACAAGGACTCCTCCCCACCGGCGTATTCGGCTATGACTCTTGTTATCCTAGGCCTCTGGTGCATTATATAAACCGAGGCGAGGCTAATCAATAGATATATCCATACAATCATACCATAGGCTAGCTTCTAGGGTTTAGCCTCTCCGATCTCGTGGTAGATCAACTCTTGTAATACCCATATCATCAAGAATAAATCAAGCAGGATGTAGGGTTTTACCTCCATCAAGAGGGCCCGAACCTGGGTAAAACATCGTGTTCCCTGCCTCCTGTAACAATCCGCCTTAGACACACAGTTTGGGACCCCCTACCCGAGATCCGTCGGTTTTGACACCGACGGGAAGCACAACCCACCAGGGCGCGCCTGGGGGCCCAGGCGCGCCCTGGTGTGTTGTGCCCACCTCGGGTGCCCCCCCGGCCGCCTCTTTGCTCTAAAAATACCCCAATATTCCAGAAAACTAGGGGAGTTGACGAAAATCAATTCCAGCCACCGCAGAGACCAAAACCACCAGATCGAATCTAGACACCATCACGGAGGGGTTCACCACTTCCATTGGTGCATCTCCAATGATGCGTGAGTAGTTCTTTGTAGACCTTCAGGTTCGTAGTTAGTAGCTAGATGGCTTCCTCTCTCTTGTTTGATTCTCAATACAATGGTCTCTTGGAGATCCATATGATGTAACACTTTTTGTGGTGTGTTTGTTGGGATCCGATGAACTTTGAATTTATGATCAAATCTATCTATTTTTATCCATGAAAGTTATTTGAGTTTCTTTGATCTCTTATATGCATGAATGATTGCTTACAGCCTCATATTTCTTATCCGATATTTGGGTTTCATTTGGCCAACTTGATCTATTTATCTTGCAATGGGAAGAGGTGCTTTGTAGTGGGTTCGATCTTACGGTGCTTGATCCTAGTGACAGAAGGGGAACCGACACGTATGTATCATTGCTACTAAGGATAAAATAATGGGGTCTATTTCTACATAAATAGATATTGTCTACATCATGTCATCGTTCTTATTGCATTACTCTATTTCTCCATGAACTTAATACACTAGATGCATGCTGGATAGCGGTTGATGTGTGGAGTAATAGTAGTTGATGCAGGCAGGAGTCGGTCTACTAATCTTGGATGTGATGCCTATATAATGATCATTGCCTAGATATCGTCATGATTATTTGAAGTTCTATCAATTGCTCAACAGTAATTTGTTCACCCACCGTTTGCTATTTTTTCTTGAGAGAAGCCACTAGTGAAATCTACCCCGGGTCTCATTATCATATTATTTGCCTTTGCAATCTATTTTATTTGCCTTTTATTTTTAGATCTATTAAATAAAAAATAAAAAATACCTTGCTGCAATTTATTTTATTTGGCGTTCAATCTATCAATATTTACCACTCTCTCACGTCCGTTTGCCAATTTGTGGCACCGTTACCTGAAAGGGATTGACAACCCCTTTTACAAGTCGGGTTGTGAGTATTTGTTATATGTGTGCAGGTCATGTTTATGTAGTGTTGCTTGGTTCTCCTACTGGTTCGATAACCTTGGTTTCACCACTGAGGGAAATACCTACTGTCGTTGTGCTGCATCATCCCTTCCTCTTTGGGCAAATACCGACGTAGCTTCAAATCGCATCAAAGACCACCGGTGGGCCAAAGAAGCACCTGGGGGGTGCCCCGAGGGGGGCACAACCCACCAGGGCGCGCCTAGGGGGCCAGGCGGGCCTAGGTGGCTTGTGCCCACCTCGGGTGCCTCTGAAACCCCCTGTTTGCCCTATAAAATCCAAATATTTCAAAAATCCTCGGGGTTAACCTAGACCAGAAGTTCTGCCACCGCAGGCCTCTATAGCCACGAAAAACCAATCTAGACCCCGTTCCCGCACTCTGTCGGAGGGGGAAATCATCACCGCTTGCCATCTTCATCATCACGGCAGCCACCACAATGAAGAGGGAGTAGTCCACCCTCGGGCCTGAGGGTTTGTACGAGTAGCTGTGTGTTTAATCTCTCTCTCTCTCTCATGTTCTTGAGATGGCACGATCTTGATGTATCGCGGGCTTTGTTAATATGGTAAGATCATATGGTGTTTTCCCCTCTCTAACTTTTTGTGAATTGACTTTTCCCTTTGAGATTTCGTTTCATCAGATTGAATACTTTTATGGATATGAGAGAACTTGATATATGTCTTGCATATGAATACCCATGGTGACAATGGGGTGTTATATTGATTCACTTGAGATATGTTTTGGCATTCAACTCGCGGATTCCCGAGGTGACATTGGGGTAATCTATGCATAGGGGTTGATGCACGTTCTCGTCTTTTGTTTCTCCGGTAGAAATCTTGGGGCACTCTTTGAGGTTCTTTGTGTTGGATTGAGTATTATGAATCTGAATTTGCTCTGGTGTTATATTAGTACGAACTCTTGATAGATCGATCGGAAAGAATAACTTAATGTTATTTTAGGACGAACTCTTGATAGATCGATCGGAAAGAATAACTTGGTGTTATTTTAGTACAAACTCTTGGATAGATCGATAGGAAAGAATAGCTACAAACAATTTCTTCTTATGTTCTCCGCTAGATCGGAACTTTGGAGTGATTCTTCATCGCACGTTGAGGGATGGTTACATGATCCAATTATATTAGCACTGTTGAGAGATTGCACTAGCGAAAGTATGGACCCTAGGCCTCATTTTCAAGCATTGCAATACCATTTTTGTGCCCGTTTACTATTTACTACCTTGCTGTTTTTATTTATTCAGATTATAAAAATATATTTCTACCATCCATATTACACTTTTATCACCATATCTTCGCCGAACTAGCGCACCTATACAATTTGCCATTGTATTAGGTGTGTTGGGGACACAAGAGATTTCTTGTATTTGGTTGCAGGGTTGTTTGAGAGAGACCATCTTCATCCTACGCCTCCCATGGATTGATAAACCTAAGGTCATCCACTTGAGGGAAAATTGGTACTGTGTTACAAAACTCTGCGCTTGGAGGCCCAACACGAGTCCACCAGAATAAAGTTGTGTAGTATACATCAAGCTCTTTTCTAGCGCCGTTGCCGGGGAGGTTAGGTAAGCGGCACTCACATCCCGTCAACGAAGCTCTTTTCTAGCGCCGTTGCTGGGGAGGTGAGTGCATGAATGTTTATCTTTAGATATTGCAATTGAATCTTTTAGTTTCTTGTTTTATCACTAGTTTGGTTTATAAAAGAAAACTGCAAAAAATGGAGTTGAGGTTGCATCATATTATTCATCTTTACAATGTCTTTCGTGAAAATGATGGAAAAGAAAATTGTGCTAAATTGTTAGAAGAAGAATGCTATAAAATGTTTGGCGTAAATGGTGAGCATGATTGCAATGTTGTTAGTATGAATTCTATGAATATCCATGATACTAACGATATGCAAGGCCATAAGCTTGGGGATGCTATATTTGATGAAGATGATATTTTTAGTCCCCCAAGTTTTGATGAGAACATTTACTATGATGATTGCATGCCTCCTATTTATGATGATTATATTGATGAAAGTGGCTTTGGAGAGGTCATCACTTTATTTAGTGATGAATCCGCCATTTTGGATGAGGCTTCAGTTGACTATGATAACAAAGTTGCTATCTATGATGATTATGGTGATGATATGTATTCTATAAAGAATAATGATAACCATGAAACTTTTTGTCATGATTTTAATTTTCACTCTCATGATAGTTACTTTGTTGAGTTTGCTCCCACTACTATTGATGAGAAGAATTTTTCTTATGTGGAGACTAATAAGTTTTCTATGCTATTGTGTCATGAAAAGAATGCTTTGTGTGATGGTTATATTGTTGAATTTCTTCATGATGCTACTGAAAATTATTATGAGGGAGGAACTTATGCTTGTAGGAATTGCAATAGTATCAAGTTTCCTCTCTATGTGTTGAAAGTTTTGAAGTTATGCTTGTTTTGCCTTCCTATGCTAGTTGATTCTTATTTCCCTGAGTTGTTTGCTCACAAAATCCCTATGCATAGGAAGTGAGTTAGACTTAAATGTGCTAGTCATATGATTCATGATGCTCTCTTCGTGTTTCAATTCTTATCTTTTATGTGAGCATCATTGAAATCATCATGCCTAGCTAAAATGCATTAAAGAAAAGTGCTTGTTGGGGGACAACCCAACACTTTTACCTACTGTTTTTGTGTGTTCACATGATTAGGATACTGTAGTAATCATGTTTTATCTAAGCAACTAAGCTTGGGGATGCCCCGGAAGGCATCCCCTCTTTCGTCTTCAACATTATCGGTAACCTCACTTGGAGCTATGTCTTCATTCGTCACATGATATGAGTTTTACTTGAAGCTTCATTTTATTTTGTTAGGATTTGCTTGATGTTATTTAGAATAATGTTTTTCATCTTTTGTTTCAATAAAAGTGGCAATGAGAGCCTTTGCCATGCTTATTTTGCAACTATACATGTTGCTGTTTGAAAACAGAAAGTTTACCGCTGTTGCAAAAATTCCCTAGAAAAGACAGAATGCGATAAAATGTCGAAACTTTTTGCAAAATGAGCTCTGATAAATATTCTACAGTGTGGCAAATTTTCATAACTTTTGGAATTAGGGAAGTATTGATACTCTTGCATTCTTTACAGACTGTACTGTTTGGGCAGATTGCTATTATGTTTGCATTGTTTGCATATGTTTGCTTGTTTAATGATTCTATTTGAGGATATAAGTATTAAATATGCAGAGGAATTTAGTGTGCAATGTTGAATAATAATTTTAGTGATTTGCTACAGTAGGGAATGATAAGGTTTTTGCATTGGTTTATACTAACTTATCTCACGAATTCTTGTTGAGTTTTGTGTGGATGAAGCTTTTGAGATTTAGGAAAACCATGATATGAGAAGAATTAAGGAGACACAAAGATCAAGATTGGGGATTCCCAAGTTATCCCAAGATAATATTTCAATAAGTCTCAAGCATCTAAGCTTGGGGATGCCCCGGTAGGCATCCCACCTTTCTTCTTCAACAATCATCGGTTAGTATTGGTTGAGCCTAAGTTTTTGCTTCTTCACATGATGTGTGCTATTCTTGGAATGCCATTTTGTTTTGTTTTGCTTGCTATTTTAATAAAATGCTTAGATCTGAAAGTTTTTGAATAATAGAGAGTCCTCAAATAGCTACCTATTTACTTAACTACTCGCTTGATCTTGACTTATATCTTCTTTGGAGTAGCTCGCCATTTGCTCTAGTGCTTCACTTATATCTTTTTGAGCATGGTGTGCTTTAGTATTTTTGAAGAAATTATCTCTTGCTTCACTTAAATTAATTTGAGAGAAATAAATATTATGCTCTTCACTTATATTTGTTTGAGCTTATCAAAAGCAATACATGAAAAATAGTTCCAAAGAGATAGATATCCAAGAAGCATATAACAAAAACTTTCATCAAGATCATTGGAGAAATAAACTTGATTCCTTGTAATAGTTTTGAGATATGATGATGTGATATGTGAGTCATGTTGATGAGTAATTATGCCTTAGTAAGAATATTGGTGTTAAGGTTTGTGATTCCCGTTGGGTAACGTAGCATGCAATTTCAAAAAAATTCCTACGAACACACAAGAAATATCTAGGAGATGCATAACAAAGAGAGAGGGAGAGTGTGTCCACGTACCCTTGTAGACCGAAAGCGGAAGCACTAGGTTAATGCAATTTATGTAGTCGAATGTCTTCACGATCCAACCGATCTAGTACCGATCGTACGACACCTCCGAGTTTAGCACACATTCAGCTTGATGACGTCCCTCGAACTCTTGATCCAGCAGAGGGTCGAGGGAGAGTTCCGTCAGCAGTACGGCATGGTGACAATGATGGTGATGTGATCAGCGCAGGGCTTCGCCTAAGCACTACAACGCTATAACCAGAGGAGTAAACTGTGGAGGGGGGCACCACACATGGCTAAGAGAACAATTGATGTGCTATGAGGTGCCCCTGCCCACGTACATAAAGGAGGGGAGGAGGAGGCTAGCCACCAAGGGGGCGCGCCAAGGGGGGAGTCCTACTAGGACTCCACTCCTAGTAGGATTCGCCCCCCCCTTCTTGCTTTCTCATCGGAGGGGAAAAGGAAGGAGAGGGAGAGGGAAAGGGAAAGGGGGCCGCGCCCCCTCCTCCTTGTCCTATTCGGACTCCCTTGGAGGGGGGCACGCGCCACCCTTGCGGGCTCCCCTCTCTCTCCCCTAAGGTCCATGTAGGCCCAATACTTCCCCGGGGGGTTCCAGCAACCCCTTGGTACTCTGAAATATACCCAAACCTTTTCTAAACCATTTCGAGACTCCTCCTCATGTCCGTGGTCTCATCCGGGACTCCGAACAAACTTTGATCACCAAAAACACATAACTCATAATTCAAATCGTCATCAAACATTAAGCGTGTGGACCCTATGGGTTCGAGAACTATGTAGACATGATCGAGACACATCTCCGCTCAATAACCAATAATGGAACCTGGATGCTCATATTGGTTCCTAGATATTCTACGAAGATCTTTATCGGTCAAACCGCAATAACAACATACGGTTTTCCCTTTGTCATCGGTGTGTTACTTGCCTGAGATTCGATCATGGTATCCTCATACCTAGTTCAATATCGTTACTGGCAAGTCTCTTTACTCTTTCCATAATGCATCATCCCACAACTAACTCATTATTCATATTGCTTACAAGGCTTATAGTGATGTGCATTACCGAGAGGGCCCAGAGATACCTCTCCGATACTCGGAGTGACAAATCCTAATCTTGATCTATGCCAACCTAACAAACACCTTCGAAGACACCCGTAGAGCATCTTTATAATCACCCAGTTTCATTGTGACGTTTGATAGCACACAAGGTGTTCCTCCGGTATTCGGGAATTGCATAATCTCATAGTTAGAGCATTATGTATAAGTCATGAAGAAAGCAATAGCAATAAAACTTAATGATCAATATGTTAAGCTAACGGATGGATCTTGTCCATCACATCATTCTCCTAATGATGTGATCCCGTTCATAAAATGACAACACATGTCAATGGTCAGGAAACTTAACCATCTTTGATTAACGAGCTAGTCAAGTAGAGGCATACTAGGGACACTTTGTTTTGTCTATGTATTCACACATGTATCAAGTTTCCGGTTAATACAATTCTAGCATGAATAATAAACATTTATCATGATATAAGGAAATATAAATAACAACTTTATTATTGCCTCTAGGGCATATTTCCTTCAGTCTCCCACCTGCACTAGAGTCAATAATCTAGATTACATAGTAATGATTCTAACACCCATGGAGTCTTGGTGTTGATCATGTTTTGCTCGTGGAAGAGGCTTAGTTAACGGGTCTGTAACATTCAGATCCGTATTTATTTAAATCTCTATGTCTCCCTCCTTAACTTGATCGTGGATGGAATTTAAGCGTCTCTTGATGTGTTTGGTTCTCTTGTGAAATCTGGATTCCTTCGCTAAGGCAATTGCTCCAGTATTGTCAGAAATGATTTTCATTGGACCCGATGCACTAGTTATTACACCAAGATCGGATATGAACTCCTTCATCCAGATTCCTTCATTTGTTGCTTCCGAAGCAGCTATGTACTCCACTTCACATGTAGATCCCGCCACGATGCTCTGCTTGGAATTGCACCAACTTGCATCTCCACCATTCAATATAAATACGTATCCGGTTTCCGACTTTGAGTCATCCAGATCAGTGTCAAAGCTTGCATCAACGTAACCATTTACGACAAGCTCTTTGTCACCTCCATAAACGAGAAACATATCCTTAGTCCTTTTTAGGTATTTTAGGATGTTCTTGACTGTTTTCCAGTGATCCACTCATGGATTACTTTGGTACCTCCCTGCTAAACTTATAGCAAGGCACACATCAGGTCTGGTACACAGCATTGCATACATGATAGAACCTATGGCTGAAGCATAGGGAATGACTTTCATTTTGTCTCTATCTTCTGCAGTGGTCGGGCATTGAGTCTGACTCAACTTCACACCTTGTAACACATGCAAGAACCCTTTCTTTGACCGATCCATTTTGAACTTCTTCAAAACTTTATCAAGGTATATGCTTTGTGAAAGTCCAATTAAGCGTCTTGATCTATCTCTATAGATCTTGATGCCCAATATATAAGCAGCTTTACCGAGGTCTTTCATTGAAAAATTCTTATTCAAGTATCCTTTTATGCTATCTAGATATTCTATATTATTTCCAATCAACAATATGTCATCCACATATAATATTAGAAATGCTACAGAGCTCCCACTCAATTTCTTGTAAATACAGGCTTCTCCAAAAGTTTGTATAAAACCATATGCTTTGATCACACTATCAAAGTGTATATTCCAACTCCGAGATGCTTGCACCATTCCATAAATGGATCGCTGGAGCTTGCACACTTTGTTAGCACCTTTAGGATCGACAAAACCTTCTGGATGCATCATATACAACTCTTCTTTAAGAAATCCATTAAGGAATGTGGTTTTGACATCCATTTTCCAAATTTCATAATCATAAAATGCGGCAATTGCTAACATGATTCGGACATACTTAATCATCGCTATGGGTGAGAAAGTCTCATCGTAGTCAACTCCTTGAACTTGTCGAAAACCTTTCGCAACAAGTCGAGCTTTGTAGACAATAACATTACCTTCAGTGTCAGTCTTCTTCTTGAAGATCCATTTATTCTCTATGGCTTGCTGATCATCCAGCAAGCCAACCAAAGTCCACACTTTGTTCTCATACATGGATCCCATCTCAGATTTCATGGCCTCAAGCCATTTTGCGGAATCTGGGCTCATCATCGCTTCCTCATAGTTCGTAGGTTCGTCATGGTCTAGTAACATGACTTCCAGAAAAGGGTTACCGTACCACTCTGGTGCAGAACATACTCTGGCTGACCTACGAGGTTCGGTAGTAACTTGATCTGAAGTTTCATGATCATCATCATTAACTTCCTCACTAATTGGTGTAGGCATCACTGGAACTGATTTCTGTGATGAACTAGTTTCCAATTCGAGAGAAGGTACAATTACCTCATCAAGTTCTACTTTCCTCTCACTCACTTCTTTCAAGAGAAACTCCTCTAGGAAGGATCCATTCTTAGCAACGCATATCTTGCCTTCGGATTTGTGATAGAAGGTGTACCCAACAATTTCCTTTGGGTATCCTATGAAGACGCATTTCTCTAATTTGGGTTTGAGCTTATCAGGTTGAAGCTTTTTCACATAAGCATTGCAGCCCCAAACTTTAAGAAACAACAACTTAGGTTTCTTGCCAAACCACAGTTCGTATGGTGTCGTCTAACGGATTTAGATGGTGCCCTATTTAATGTGAATGCAACAGTCTCTAAAGCATAACCCAAAAACAATAGTGTTAAATCGGTAAGAGACATCATAGATCGCACCATATCTAATAAAGTACGGTTACGACGTTCGGACACACCATTACGCTGTGGTGTTCCAGGTGGCGTGAGTTGCGAAAATATTCCACATTGTTTCAAATGAAGACCAAACTCGTAACTCCAATATTCGCCTCTGCAATCAGATCGTAGAAACTTTATTTTCTTATTACGATGATTTTCCACTTCACTCTGAAATTCTTTGAACTTTTCAAATGTTTCAAACTTATGTTTCATTAAGTAGATATACCCATATCTTCTCAAATCATCTGTGCGGGTCAGAAAATAACGATACCCGCCATGAGCCTCAACACTCATCGTACCACATACACTAGTATGTATTATTTTCAATAAGTCAGTGGCTCGCTCCATTGTTCTGGAGGACACAGTCTTAGTCATCTTACCCATGAGGCATGGTTCGCAAGCATCAAATGATTCATAATCAAGTGATTCCAAAATCCCATCAGCATGGAGTATCTTCATGCGCTTTACACCAATATGACCTAAACGGCAGTGCCACAAATAAGTTGCACTATCATTATTAACTTTGCATCTTTTGGCTTCAATATTATGAATATGTGTATCACTACGATCGAGATTTGATAAAAATATACCACTCATCAAGGGTGCATGACCATAAAAGATATTACTCATATAAATAGAATAACCATTATTCTCTGATTTAAATGAATAACCATCTCGCATCAAACAACATCCAGATATAATGTTCATGCTCAATGCTGGCACCAAATAACAATTATTTAGGTCTAAACTAATCCTGAAGGTAGATGAAGAGGTAGCGTGCCGACGGCGATCACATCGACCTTGGAACCATTTCTGACGCGCATCATCTCCTCGTCCTTAGCCAATCTTCGTTTAATCTGTAGCCCCTGTTTCGAGTTGCAAATATGAGCAACGAAACTAGTATCAAATACCCAAATGCTACTACGAGCATTAGTAAGGTACACATAAATAACATTTATATCAAATATACCTTTCACTTTGCCATCCTTCTTATCCGCCAAATACTTGGGGTAGTTCCGCTTCCAGTGACTAGTCCGTTTGTAGTACAAGCACTCAGTTTCAGGCTTAGGTCCAGACTTGGGCTTCTTCCCGAGAGTAGCAACTTGCTTGCTATTCTTCTTGAAGTTCCCCCTCTTCCCTTTGCCCTTTTTATTGAAACTAGTGGTCTTGTTAACCATCAACACTTGATGCTCCTTCTTGATTTCTACCTCCGCAGCCTTTAGCATTGCGAAGAGTTTGGGAATTGTCTTTTCCATCCCTTGCATGTTATAGTTCATCATGAAGCCTTTATAGCTTGGTGGTAGTGATTGAAGAACTCTGTCAATGACACTATCATCAAGAATATTAACTCCCAGCTGAGTCAAGTGGTTATGGTACCCAGACATTCTGAGTATGTGTTAACTGACAGAACTGTTTTCCTCCATCTTGCAGCTATATAACTTGTTGGAGACTTCATATCTCTCAACTCGGGCATTTGCTAGAAATATTATCTTCAACTCTTGGAACATCTCATATGCTCCATGACGTTCAAAACATCTTTGAAGTCCCGATTCTAAGCCGTAGAGCATGGCACACTGAACTATCGAGTAGTCATCAGCTTTAGTCTGCCAGACGTTCATAACGTCAGGAGTTGCTCCTGCAGCGGGTCTTGCACCTAGCGGTGCTTCTAGGACGTAATTCTTCTGTGCAACAATGAGGATAATCCTCAAGTTATGGACCTAGTCCGTGTAGTTGCTACCATCATCTTTCAAATTAGCTTTCGCTAGGAACGCATTAAAATTCAAGGGAATGGTAGCACGGGCCATTGATCTACAACAACATAGATATGCAAAAACTATCAGGACTAAGTTCATGAAAAATTTAAGTTCAATTAATCATATTACTTAAGAACTCCCAATTAGATAGACATCCCTCTAGTCATCTAAATGATCATGTGACCCATATAAGCTAGACCATGTCCGATCCTCACGTGAGATGGAGTAGTTTTCAATGGTGAACATCTCTATGTTGATCATATCTACTATATGATTCACGTTCGACCTTTCGGTCTCAGTGTTCCGAGGCCATATCTACATATGCTAGGCTCGTCAAGTTTAACTCGAGTATTCTGCATGTGCAAAACTGTCTTACACCCATTGTTTGTGAACGTAGAGCTGATCACACCCGATCATCACCTGGTGTCTCGGCACGATGAACTGTAGCAACGGTGCATACTCAGGGAGAACACTTATACCTTGAAATTTAGTGAGGATCATCTTATAATGCTACCGCCGTACTAAGCAAAATAAGATGCATAAAAGATAAACATCACATGCAATCAAAATATGTGACATGATATGGCCATCATCATCATGTGCCTTTGATCTCCATCACCAAAGCACCGCCATTATCTCCATCGTCATCAGCTTGACACCTTGATCTCCATCGTAGCGTCGTTGTCATCTCGCCAACTATTGCTTCGACAACTATCGCTAACTCATAGTGGTAAAGTAAATAAATTACATGGCGATTGCATTTCATACAATAAAGCGACAAGCATAAGGCTCCTGCCAGTTGCCGATAACTTTTTCAAAACATGATCATATCATACAGTAACTTATATCACATCATGTCTTGACCATATCACGTCACAACATGCCCTACAGAAACAAGTTAGACGTCCTCTACTTAATTGTTGCAAGTTTTACGCGGCTGCTACGAGGTTCTAGTAAGAATTGTTCTTACCTACACATCAAAGCCACAACGTGTTGGGGAACGTAGCAGAAATTCAAAATTTTCTATGCATCACCAAGATCAATCTATGGAGTAATCTAGCAACGAGGGGAAGGAGAGTGCATCTACATACCCTTGTAGATTGCTAAACGGAAGCGTTCAAGTGAACGGGGTTGATGGAGTCGTACTCGTCGTGATCCAAATCACCGATGATCCTAGTGCCGAACGGACGGCACCTCCGTGTTCAACACACGTACAGCCCGGTGACGTCTCCTACGCCTTGATCCAGCAAGGGGAGAAGGAGAGGTTGGGGAAGACTTCATCCAGCAGCAGCATGACGGCGTGGTGGTGGTGGAGGAGCGCGGGACTCCAGCAGAGCTTCGCCAAGCACTACGAGAGACGAGGAGGAAGAGGGGTAGGGCTGCACCAACTGGGAGATTGAATCGTGTGTTGGGCTGCCCCTTTGCCTCCACTATATATAGGGGGAGAGGGAGGGCTGCACCCCCACATAGGGTTCCCACCCCAAGGGGTGCGACAGCCCTAGATCCCATCTAGGGTGGCGGCCACAAGGGGGAGAGGGGGAGGCGCACCTAGGGTGGGCCTTAGGGCCCATCTGCCCTAGGGTTTGCCCCCTTCCCCTATTGGAGGCGCCTTGGGCCTTGGTGGGAGGCGCCCTAGCCCACCTAGGGGCTGGTCCCTTCCCACTATTGGCCCATGTAGGCCTCCGGGGCTGGTGGCCCCACCTGGTGGACCCCCGGACCCCTCCGGTGGTCCCGGTACACTACCGGTGATGCCCGGAACACTTCCGGTGGCCAAAACCATACTTCCTATATATCAATCTTTACCTCCGGACCATTCCGGAACTCCTCGTGACGTCCAGGATCTCATCCGGGACTCTGAACAACATTCGGTAACCGCGTACATACTTTCCCTATAACCCTAGCGTCATCGAACCTTAAGTGTGTAGACCCTACGGGTTCGGGAGTCATGCAGACATGGTCGAGACAACTCTCCGGTCAATAACCAACAGCGGGATCTGGATACCCATGTTGGCTCCCACATGCTCCACGATGATCACATCGGATGAACCACGATGTCAAGGACTTAATCAATCCCATATACAATTCCCTTTGTCTAGCGGTACGATACTTGCCCGAGATTCGATCGTCGGTATCCCGATACCTGGTTCAATCTCATTACCGGAAAGTCTCTTTTACTCGTTCCGTAACACATCATCCCGTGATCAACTCCTTGATCACATTGTGCACATTATGATGATGTCATACCGAGTGGGCCCAGAGATACCTCTCCGTTTACACGGAGTGGCAAATCCCAGTCTCGATTCGTGCCAACCCAACAGACACTTTCGGAGATACCTGTAGTGTACCTTTATAGCCACCCAGTTACGTTGTGACGTTTGGCACACCCAAAGCATTCCTACGGTATCCGGGAGTTGCACAATCTCATGGTCTAAGGAAATGATACTTGACATTAGAAAAGCTTTAGCATACGAACTACACGATCTTTGTGCTAGGCTTAGGATTGGGTCTTGTCCATCACATCATTCTCCTAATGATGTGATCCCGTTATCAACGACATCCAATGTCCATGGTCAGGAAACTATAACCATCTATTGATCAATGTGCTAGTCAACTAGAGGTTTACCAGGGACATGGTGTTGTCTATGTATCCACACATGTATCTGAGTTTCCTATCAATGCAATTCTAGCATGGATAATAAACGATTATCATGAACAAGGAAATATGATAATAACTAATTTATTATTGCCTCTAGGGCATATTTCCAACAGTCTCCCACTTGCACTAGAGTCAATAATCCAGTTCACATCGATATGTGATTAACACTCAAGGTCACATCCCCATGTGACTAACACCCAAAGAGTTCTGGGTTTGATCATGTTATGCTTGTGTGAGAGGTTTCAGTCAACGTGTCTGCAACATTCAGATCCGTATGTACTTCGCAAATTTCTATGTCATCTTGTAGATGCAACTACTACGCTACATTTGGAGCCATTTCAAATAACTATTCTACTTGGAGCTATTCTAAATTGTTGCTCCATTATACGTATCCGGTATCTCTACTCAGAGCTATCCGGATAGGTGTTAAGCTTGCATCGACGTAACTCTTTACGTCGAACTCTTTATCACCTCCATAACCGAGAAACATATCCTTATTCCTCTAAGGATAATTTAGACCACTATCTGGTGATCTACTCCTAGATTACCTTTGTACCCTCTTGCCAGATATATGGCAAGGCACGCATCAGGTGCGGTACTTAGCATGGCATCCCGTATAGAGCCTATGACAAAAGCATAGGGGACGACCTTCGTCCTTCCTCTTTCTTCTGCCGTGGTCGAGCTTTAAGTCTTAACTTCATACCTTACAACTTAGGCAAGAACTCCTTCTTTGGCTGATCCATCTTGAACACCTTCAAGATCATGTCAAGGTATGTGCTCATTTGAAAGTACCATTAAGCGGTTTTTATCTATCCTTATAGATCTTGATGCTCAATGTTCAAATAGCTTAATTCAGGTTTTCCATTGAAAAACACTTTCCAAATAACCCTATATGCTTTCCAGAAATTCTACATCATTTCTGATCAACAATATGTCATCAACATATACTCATCAGAAATTCTATAGTGCTCCCACTCACTTCTTTGGAAATACAAGTTTCTCATAAACTTTATATACACCCAAAATCTTTGATCATCTCATCAAAGCATACATTCCAACTCCGAGATGCTTACTCCAGTCCTTAGAAGGATTGCTGGAGCTTTGCATACTTGTTAGCATCTTTCAGGGTTGACAAAACCTTCCGGTTGTATCACATACAACCTTTCCTCAAGAAAATCGTCGAGGAAACAATGTTTTTGACATCCTATCTGCAAGATTTCATAAATAATGCAGTAATCGCTAATATAATTCCAACAGACTCTTAGCATCGCTACGAGTGAGAAAGTCTCATCGTAGTCAACTCCTTGAACTTGTCGGAAAACATCTTAACGACAAGTCGAGCTTTCTTAATGGTGATACTTACCATCATTGTCTGTCTTCCTTTTAAAATCCATATGTACCTAATAGCCTTACGACCATCAAGCAGTTCTTCCAAAGTCTACACTTTGTTTTCATATATGGATCCTCTCTCGTATTATATGGCCTCGAGCCATTTTGGAATCCATGCCCACCATCGCTTCTCCATAGCTCGTAGGTTCATTGTTGTCTAGCAACATGACTTCCAAGATAGGATTACGTACCACTGAAGTAGTACGCATCCTTGTCATCCCACGAAGTTTGGTAGTGACTTGATCTGAAGTTTCATGATCACTATCATAAGCTTCCACTTCAATTGGTGTAGGTGCCATAGGAACAACTCCCTGTGCCCTGCCACACACTAGTTGAAGAGACGGTTTAATAACCTCATCAAGTCTCCACCATCCTCCCACTCAATTCTTTCGAGAGAAACTTTTCCTCGAGAAAGGACCCGATTCTAGAAACAATCCCTTATTGCTTTCAGATCTAAGACAGGAGGTATACCCAACTATTTTGGGTGTCCTATGAAGATGCATTTATCCTCTTTGGGTTCGAGCTTATCATCCTAAAACTTTTTCACATAAGCGTCGCAGCCCCAAACTTTTAAGAAATGACAGCTTAGGTTTCTCTAAACCATAATTCATACGGTGTCATCTCATCGGAATTACGTGGTGCCCTATTTAAAGTGAATGTGGTTGTCTCTAATGCCTAACCCATAAACTATCATGGTAATTCGATAAGAGACATCATGGTATGCATCATATCCAATAGGGTGCAGTTATGATGTTCGGACACACCATCACACTATGGTGTTCCAGGCTGTATTAGTTGTGAAACAATTTCCACAATGTCTTAATTCTGTGCCAAACTCGTAATTCAGATATTCATCTCTATGATCATATCATAGATATTTTATCCTCTTGTCACGACGATCTTTCAACTTCACCCTGAAATTACTTGAACCTTTCAATAATTTAGACTCGTGATTCATCAAGTAAATATACTCAACATCTACTCAAATCATCTGTGAAGTAAGAACACAACGATATCCACTACACGCCTCAGCACTCATTGGACTGCACACATCAAAATGTATTACTTCCAATAAGTTGCTTTCTAGTTCCATTTTACTGAAAACGAGGCTTTCAGTCATCTTGCCCATGTGGTATGATTTGCATGTCTCAAGTGATTCAAAATCAAGTGAGTCCAAACGGTCCATTTGCATGGAGTTTCTTCATGCATATACACCAATAGACATGGTTCGCATGTCTCAAACTTTTCAAAAACGAGTGAGCCCAAAGATCCATCAACATGGAGCTTCTTCATGCGTTTTATACTGATATGACTTACGTGGCAGTGCCACAAGTAGGTGGTACTATCATTACTATCTTATACCTTTTGGCATGAACATGTGTATCACTACGATCGAGATTCAATAAACCATTCATTTTAGGTGCAAGACCATTGAAGGTATTATTCAAATAAACAGAGTAACCATTATTCTCCTTAAATGAATAACCGTATTGCGATAGACATAATCCAATCATGTCTATGCTCAACGCAAACACCAATCTCGATGGTAGAGGGAGCGTGCGATGCTTGATCACATCAAGCTTGGAAAAACTTCCAACACATATCGCCAGCTCACCTTTAGCCAGTCTCCGTTTACTCCGCAACCTTTTATTTCGAGTTTACTAACACTTAGCAACCGAACCGGTATCTAATACCATGGTGCTACTAGGAGTACTAGTAAAGTACACATTAACACTATGTATATCCAATATACTTCTATCGACCTTGCCAGCCTTCTCATCTACCAAGTATCTAGGGTAATTCTGCTCCAGTGGTTGTTCCTCTTATTACAGAAGCACTTAGTCTCGGGTTTGGGTTCAACCTTGGGTTTCTTCACTAGAGTAGCAGCTGAATTGCCGTTTCATGAAGTATCCCTTCTTGAAACTAGTGGTTTCACCAACCATCAACAATTGATGCTCCTTCTTGATTTCTACTTTTGTGGTGTCAAACATCGCGAATATATCAAGGATCATCATATATTGTCCCTGATATATTATAGTTCATCACAAAGCTCTAGCAGCTTGGTGGTAATGAGTTCGGAGAAACATCACTATCTCATCTGGAAGATCAACTCCCACTTGATTCAAATGATTGTTGTACTCAGACAATGTGTGCACAAGCTCAACAATTGAGCTTTCCTCCCTTAGTTTGCAGGCTAAGAAAATCGTCGGAGGTCTTATACCTCTTAACGTGGGCACGAGCCTGAAATCCCAATTTCAGCCCTCGAAACATCTCATATGTTTCGCGACGTTTCAAAACATCTTCGGTGCCTCAACTCTAAACCGTTTAACTGAACTATCATGTAGTTATCAAAATGTGTATGTCAGATGTTCGCAACATCCACAGACAACGTTCGAGGTTCAGCACACTGAGCGGTGCATTAAGGACATAAGCCTTCTATGAAGCAATGAGGACAATCCTCAGTTTACGCACCTAGTCCGCATAATTGCTACTATCAATTTTCAATGAAATTTTCTCTAGGAACATATCTAAACAGTAGAACTGAAGCGCGAGCCACGACATAATTTGCGAAGACCTTTTGACTATGTTCAGGATAATTAGGTTCATCTTATGAACTCCCACTCAGATAGACATCCCTCTAGTCATCTAAGTGATTACATGATCTGAGTCAACTAGGCCGTGTCCGACCATCACGTGAGACAGACTAGTCATCATCGGTGAACATCTTCATGTTGATCGTATCTACCATACGACTCATGCTCGACCTTTCGGTCCTCTGTGTTTCGAGGCCATGTCTGTACATGATAGGCTCGTCAAGTCAACCTAAGTGTTTCGCATGTGTCCCGAGGCCATGTCTGTACATGGTAGGCTCGTCAACACCCGTTGTATTCGAACGTTAGAATCTATCACACCCGATCATCACGTGGTGCTTCGAAACAACGAACCTTCGCCACAGTGCACAGTTAGGGGGAACACTTTCTTGAAATTTTAATGAGGGATCATCTTATTTACTACCGTCGTTCTAAGCAAATAAGATGCAAAAACATGATAAACATCACATGCAATCAAAAAGTGACATGATATGGCCAATATCATTTTGCTCCTTTTGATCTCCATCTTCGGGGCTCCATGATCATCGTTGTCACCGGCATGACACCATGATCTCCATCATCATGATCTCCATCATCGTGTCTTCATGAAGTTGTCTCGCCAACTATTACTTCTACTACTACAGCTAACGGTTAGCAATAAAGTAAAGTAATTACATGACGTTTATATTGACACGCAGGTCATAAATAAATTAAGACAACTCCTATGGCTCCTTCCGGTTGTCATACTCATCGACATGCAAGTCGTGATTCCTATTACAAGAACATGATCATCTCATACATCACATATATCATTCATCAAATCCTTTGGCCATATCACATCACAAAACACTTGCTGCAAAAACAAGTTAGACATCCTCTAATTGTTGTTGCAAGTTTTTACGTGGCTGCTATAGGTTTCTAGCAAGAACGTTTCTTACCTACGCCAAAACCACAACGTGAATTGCCAATTTCTACTTACCCTTCATAAGGACCCTGTTCATCGAATCCGATCTGACTAAAGTGGGAGAGACAGACACCCGCCAGCCACCTTATGCAACTAGTGCATGTTACTCGGTGGAACCGGTCTCACGTAAGCGTACGTGTAAGGTTGGTCCGCGCCGCTTCATCCCACGATGCCGCCGAATCAAGATAAGACTAGCAACGGCAAGATAATTGACAATATCGACGCCCACAACTACTTTGTGTTCTACTCGTGCATAGTAACTACGCATAGACCTAGCTCATGATGCCACTGTTGGGGAACATAGCAAAAATTCAAAATTTTCTACGCATCACCAAGATCAACCTATGGAGTAATCTAGCAACAAGGGGAAGGAGAGTGCATCTACATACCCTTGTAGATCGCTAAGCGGAAGCGTTCAAGTGAACGGGGTTGATGGAGTCGTACTCGTCGTGATCCAAATCACCGATGATCCTAGTGCCGAACGGACGACACCTCCGTGAACAACACACGTACAACTCAGTGACGTCTCCTACGCCTTGATCCAGCAAGGGGAGAAGGAGAGGTTGGGGCAGACTCCATCCAGCAGCAGCACGACGGCGTGGTGGTGGTGGAGGAGCGCGGGATTCCAGCAGGGCTTCGCCAAGCACTACGAGAGACGAGGAGGAAGAGGGCTAGGGCTGCGCCAACAGGGAGATTGAATCGTGTGTTGGGCTGCCCCTTTGCCTCCACTATATATAGGGGGAGAGGGATGGCTGCACCCCCACCTAGGGTTCCCACCCCAAGGGGTGCGACAGCCCTAGATCCCATCTAGGGTGGCGGCCACAAGGGGGGGGGGAGGGGGAGGCGCACCTAGGGTGGGCCTTAGGGCCCATCTGCCCTAGGGTTTGCCCCCTTCCCCTATTGGAGGCGCCTTGGGCCTTGGTGGGAGGCGCCCTAGCCCACCTAGGGGCTGGTCCCTTCCCACTATTGGCCCATGTAGGCCTCCGGGGCTGGTGGCCCCACCTGGTGGACCCCCGGACCCCTCCGGTGGTCCCGGTACACTACCGGTGATGCCCGAAACACTTCCGGTGGCCAAAACCATACTTCCTATATATCAATCTTTACCTCCGGACCATTCCGGAACTCCTCGTGACGTACGGGATCTCATCCGGGACTCCGAACAACATTCCGTAACCGCGTACATACTTTCCCTATAACCCTAGCGTCATCGAACCTTAGTGTGTAGACCCTACGGGTTCGGGAGTCATGCAGACATGGCCGAGACAACTCTCCGGTCAATAACCAACAGCGGGATCTGGATACCCATGTTGGCTCCCACATGCTCCACGATGATCTCATCGGATGAACCACGATGTCAAGGACTTAATCAATCCCGTATACAATTCCCTTTGTCTAGCGGTACGATACTTGCCCGAGATTCGATCGTCGGTATCCCGATACCTGGTTCAATCTCGTTACCGGCAAGTCTCTTTTACTCGTTCCGTAACACATCATCCCGTGATCAACTCCTTGATCACATTGTGCACATTATGATGATGTCCTACCAAGTGGGCCCAGAGATACCTCTCTGTTTACACAGAGTGCCAAATCCCAGTCTCGATTCGTGCCAACCCAACAGTCACTTTCAGAGATACCTGTAGTGTACCTTTATAGCCACCCAGTTACGTTGTGACGTTTGGCACACCCAAAGCATTCCTACGGTATCCGGGAGTTGCACAATCTCATGGTCTAAGGAAATGATACTTGACATTAGAAAAGCTTTAACATACGAACTACACGATCTTTGTGCTAGGCTTAGGATTGGGTCTTGTCCATCACATCATTCTCCTAATGATGTGATCCCGTTATCAACGACATCCAATGTCCACGGTCAGGAAACTGTAACCATCTATTGATCAACGAGCTAGTCAACTAGAGGTTTACCAGGGCATGGTGTTGTCTATGTATCCACACATGTATCTGAGTTTCCTATCAATACAATTCTAGCATGGATAATAAACGATTATCATGAACAAGGAAATATGATAATAACTAATTTATTATTGCCTCTAGGGCATATATCCAACACAACAGTGATTTATCAAGTTTGTTGTTTTAACCTTCAACAAAGACCAGCCGCAATGAGGATAATCCTCAAGTTCGTTGTCGTCTCGCCAACTATTGCTTCTACGACTATCGCTACCGATTAGTGATAAAGTAAAGCAATTGCATGGCGATTGCATTTCATAGAATAAAGCGACAACCATAAGGCTCCTGCCAGTTGCCGATAACTTCTACAAAACATGATCATCTCATACAACAATTTATATCTCATCATGTCTTGACCATATCACATCACAACATGCCCTACAAAAACAAGTTAGACGTCCTCTACTTTGTTGTTGCAAGTTTTATGTGGCTACTACGGGCTTCTAGCAAGAATCGTTCTTACCTACGCATCAAAACCGCAACGATTTAACCTTCAACAAGGACAGGGCGTTGTCGGATTTCGGGTTCCGGCAGACCCTTGAGATTCGAACACTGGGGTGCGCGCGGAGATTTCGCCTCCTACCTACCTGCACCCCTCCGCCATGCAAAGGTCTAAGCTATGGAAAGAACAACACGAGAGACACAGGGTTTATACTGGTTCGGGCCACCGTTGTGGTGTAATACCCTACTCCAGTGTGTGGTGTGGTGGATTGCCTCTTGGGCTGATGATGATGAACAATACAAGGAAGAACAGCCTCGCGAGGGTCTGTTCTTGGCTGGGGGGATGAAGTGCTGGGAGGAGTTCAGTCACCCTTCTCTCTCTCGCCCTTCTCGATTGTCCTCTCTCTTCATCCCGCGGGTGGCTGGTCCTATTTATAGAGGCCCTGGTCCTCTTCCCAAATATCGAGCGGGAAGGGAGCCAACAATGGCGGGCTAATTTGAAAGGGGACAGCTAGTACCAGTTATCCTGACAAAAGTAGTCTTCGCCTGCACAAAGCTCTGGTGGTGACGCCGTCTTGGGCTCCACAATGACCTCTGTCCTGCAGTCCTCATGGTCTTGGTCTTGTTGCACCAAAATGGCAACCTTTGCCTGATGCCTCGGTACTCCGCGGCTGTGCTTGCCCCCTTTGCATCAAAGGCGAAAGGAGGACACTGCGCGGGCTGGCACCCGCCTGGCGCCCTTGGTCATCATGGCTTGCATCACGGGCACCTCATGAGGTACCCTGCCTTGATCTCTCCGCCTCCTCGCGAGCCAGCCTGATGAGGCCGTGCTTGAGGAAGCTCCGTGTCGTCTGCCCCGCGAGGCTTGGCCCCTCGCGAGGGTCTTGGGTCTGTGTTGATGAAGATGGGCCGTGCTGGGCCCCCCTTTGAGCCACGCCGCAGGCCGCAGGCAGGCAAGTCTAGGGACCCCCATTCCCAGAACGCCGACAGTAGCCCCCGGGCCCAAGGCGCGCCCGGGCTTGGCTGTGCAGGGAGGCGAAAGGGCAAGAGCGAAGCGCCGCGTGCCCTAACAGCCTGCGGTCCTGGGCGCCGCGTGGCGGTTGATTGGACGTGGGCGTCTCCACTTCCCCATGGCGCCTCGGCAACTGCACGGATTGGACAAGTCCCTGCATGCAAAGAGGGTCATAATTACCTGCGATCGTGGGGGCCGTCGGTTGGCCCTCGCCAGCTATAAGTACGGATCGGCGCACGCCCTTCCGCTTCATCCCCCCTTGCTTCTCCTTCTTCTTCATGGCCCCGTCGAGGAGGTTCTCGGCCGCAGAGAAGGGGAAGGCTCGCCAGGTTGAGCCTGCCTGGCCCCCGCCCAAGCGCGGCCGAGGGCGCCCTCGCAAACATCCTGTGGCCACCACGGCAGCTCCCCGTGGCCGTGGAGACGATTTCCAGCACAGCGACGGGCGGATTGCTGCGGCCGCGGGGCGCGCTCCGGCTATGCGTCCCCCTAGGCCGTGCTTTCGCGCTGCTGAGGTGCTGCCGGAGTTCATCGTGTGGTCGGTGGAGCCGACTAGCACCCGGCTTCCACTTCCTCGCTTCCTCCTCGGCGAGCTCCCAGCCGGCGCCCCGGGTGGCCTCTGGCTTCAGGACGACGGCTGCTGCAGCTGGGCCTCATGGGCTTCATTGGAGGTCTTCGCAGCCGGGAGCCTTGCTCTGGCCCGCAGTTGGCAGACGTTTGCCCACGCACGTAGCCTGAGCCATCGGTGCACCCTACACTTCAAGTTCGATGGTGATGCCACCCTCTACGTGAGGGTGTTTGGGGAAGATGGTCGCCGTGCAGGGTGCTGCCCCGAGGGCGACGACCGCGGCCGGGAACCCAGCTCCGGCGATGATGGAGAGGGCAACGCTCGCATGGCTAGCGGCGCTCAGGGTTCCCCAAGCTTCTCCGGTTCTTCTTCAGGCGGCGACTCTTCTAGCGGTGGCCACGGTCAGCCTCCATGCCGTCGTATCTGCTTGGGAGGTGGTAGCGTGTCCGCCCGCCGTCGCGCCCCGGTGAAGCGCGAGAGGGAGTCTGCCTGAGCCCCGGAGGCAGCTCGGGTCTTCCCTGCGGGCCGGTGTGAGGCGAGATGTGCCTGATTTGTTCTTTCCTTTCCTTTTTCCTGCGTAAAAAGACAGTAGTGTGGAGCCCCGTGGGGGCGTGTTTGGGTTATTGCTATTAATCATCGTTTTTCTTCCGTTATCGTACCTTCCGGCTACGTGCCCGCGCGTGGATAGTTCCCGGCCCCAGCCGTGGGGGGGCGACCGACCCAGGCCCTGTGTTCGTGTCGCGGTGCCCGTGGGGCACGGACTGGAGGGGTGCTCCTGTAATGGGCCCAGGTCGCGGACCCTTTGAACGACTAGGATAGGAACACTCGCAAGGGCGCTCGGTTGCCCCCCCCCCCCTCGTGAGGCCTTGCATAAGAGAAATCGAGGCGGAGAGTGAAAAGTCGAAGAACCACAAGCCAAAGATGGTAACAACTTCAATAAAACTTCGAATGAGAAGGAACAAGCCAACTGCGGAAAGCAAATGAAAAGCCGCGTCCGGCACCTAATCTAGTCTTCGATGTCTTCTCACCAGCGCGGAGCTAAGTGCTACCACTGGGCGTGGGAGGGAGCCCCAAGGCCTGAGGCCGGCGCTCCTGAGACTCCGGGGCGTGTACAACCCCAACTCATTATTACGTGAGAGTGTCACGGGCGGCGAGCTTCACAGGCGTTGGCCTTCTTCACAGGCTCCGGGCCTTTTCCAAAATGCGACAGCTTCATAGGCGTTGGCCTTCTTCACAGGCTCCGGGCCTTTTCCAAAACGCGACAGCTTCACAAGCATTCGCCTTCTTCACAGGCTCTGGGCCTTTTCCAAAACGCGACAGCTTCACAGGCATTCGCCTTCTTCACAGGCTCTGGGCCTTTTCCAAAACGCGACAGCTTCACAGGCATTCGCCTTCTTCACAGGCTCTGGGCCTTTTCCAAAACACAACAGCTTCACAGGCACTCGCCTTCTTCACAGGCTCTAGGCCTTTTCCAAAACGCGACAGCTTCACAGGCATTCGTCTTCTTCACAGGCTCTAGGCCTTTTTAGGGGTAGAACCTCCGGAGGTGCTGGATGTTCCATGCGTTCTGGACGGGCACCCCCTCCTGAGTCTCCAAGCGCGCGGAGCCGGGCCTGGAAACATGAACAACTTTGAATGGGCCCTCCCACATGGGAGAGAGCTTGTGCAGCCCCTCCCTGGAGAAAACCCGCCTGAGCACGAGGTCTCCTACCTCAAGAGTTCTGGGGCGGATGTTGCGGCAGTGATATCGCCGCAGTGCTTGTTGGTACCTCGCCGCTCACAGCGCGGCTTCTCGGCGAGGTTCCTCCCCCAGCACGAGGTCCATCCGCCGCATGGCGTCCTGCTGCACCTCGTCGAACGCTAGGACCCGCACGGAGCGACGTCTGACCTCGTGAGGGAGGACCGCTTCGGCTCCGTAGACCAGGAAGAACGGGGTCTCTCCAGTCGGCTTGGTCGCAGTTGTGCGGATGGACCACAATACGGACTGAAGCTCGTCGTACCAACCTCTGCCGCAGGCCTCCGGCTTCTTCTTGAACGTCCTGGTCTTGAGGCCCCTCAGGACCTCTGCGTTGGCTCTCTCGGCTTGGCCGTTGCTTTGGGGGTGCGCCACCGAAGCGTAGCATATCTGCGTTCCAAGGTTAGCACAGTATGTTTTGAAGAGGTTACTGGTGAACTGCGAACCGTTGTCCGTGATGATGCGGTTCGGCACCCCGAACCGGCTCACGATGCCCTTGATGTACTTGACCGCGGAACCCGCGGGAATGGTGCGGACAGCCTCTGCTTCAGCCCACTTGGTGAACTTGTCCACAGCGACGTAGAGGTAGCGGTAGCCCCCTGGCGCCCGAGGAAACGAGCCCAAGATGTCCAACCCCCAGACTGTGAATGGCCACGAAAGGGGTATAGTCTGCAGGCCTCCTGCTGGCTGATGGATCTACTTGGCATGGAACTGGCAGGCCTCACAAGCTTTCACTAATTCGACAACGTCATTGAGCGCGGTGGGCCAATAAAACCCACTGCGGAACGCCTTGCCGACGAGGGTCCGTGATGATGAATGATGTCCATAGTCTCCGCCGTGTATATCTTCCAGTAGTTCCTTCCCTTGCTTCCTGGAGATGCAGCGCAGGGATACATCGTTTGGTCGCTTCCGGTAGAGCTCTCCATCCTTGATGCAGTATGTCGTGGCCTGGCGTGCCACTTGCTCCGCTTCCTCCTCCTTCTCCGGCAGGGTCCCTTGTGTTAACTAACTCCGGAGCTTCGTGATCCAGCATCCCTCCTGAGGTTCCATCGTCAGGAGCAGGCGTGCTCCTGAGGCTGGGCCACAGGCCGGAGCTCCCCTGGCAGGTGGCTGGGGGAGCTCCTCCCGAGGCTGAGCCGGGTTTGACATTGACGGCAGGGCTGAGGGCTTGAAGAGCTGCTCCTCGAAAACGCCAGGCTCCTGAGGTAACCGCCTGGACGCCCGTTTGGCGATGTCATCGGCCTCCTGATTGGTGCCACGGGGCACATGCTGCAACTCCAACCCCCAGAACTGCTTCTCCACCCTGCGGACCTCCGCAAGGTAGGCTTCCATGTGCTCATCTTTTGGCTCGTACACCTTGTTGGAGAAATTGACAAGGAGCTGCGAATCGCCCTTGAAGGTGAGGCGTTTCACTCCCAGGGCAGCTGCGGCCTTCAAGCCTGCTATTAAACCTTCATACTCCGCTATGTTGTTGGAGACCTTTTCACCTTGCTGGAAACAGAGCTGCACAGCGTAGTAGAGCTTGTCCTGAGTAGGTGATATAAGCACCGCCCCAGCCCCAGCGCCATGCCTGGAGAACGCCCCATCAAAGTACATGACCCAGCCTTCTGGCGCCTCACTTCCCGGGGAGAGGGGCCGATCCTCGTCTGCCTTGAGGCCCGGTGCCTCCGTCCATTCTGCCACAAAATCCGCCAACGCTGCTCCCTTGATGACTCTGGTTGTGCTGAATTCGAGCTAAAACGCTTGCAGTTCTATGTTCCACTCAGCGACCCTTCCAGCTGAGTTAGGGCTCCTGAGCACTCTCTCCAGGGGGTATGACGAGACGACCTTGATGGGGTGACCCTGGAAGTAGTGCCGCAGCTTGCGCGAGGCCACCAGTAGTGCAAGGAGGAGTTTCTGAGGCATGGGGTACCGTGCCCTCTCGTCCCGCAACACCGTGCTGATGAAGTACACTAGGTGCTCAACGAGCTTGGGTGCGAGTGCTGGCGGCTCCCTTCGGAGACCATGGCACCTCTTGAGGCGATGAGGCCTCCAGAGACTGGCCATCTGGGAGAGGGGCCTCTTCCGCCTCCGGTGCACTCCTCTACGGTGGCTGATCCTCCTCAGCCGCGGTGGCGGTTTCTGTGGGCCTTCCTTGTTCCTGTTCTGCCTTGTCCCCGGCTGCTGCCGCGGTTTTGATTTGACGCTCTTCTCTAACTGCCACCAGGGCTGCGCTGGCGGGGTAGGGAGTGGCGGCAAGGTAAAGCACCAGGGGCTCTTGAGGGCGCGGAGCCACCATGATCGGTGGGCTGGTCAGGTATCTCTTGAGATCCTGGAACGCCTTGTCGGCCTCTTTAGTCCACTCAAAGGGCCCCTTTTTCTTCATTAGCTGGAAGAAGGGCAACGCTCGTTCCCCCAACTTGGAGATGAAGCGCCCTAGCACGGTCACGCGCCCCATGAGCTTCTGCATTTCTCTGAGGGTCTTTGGCGGGCTCATGTCTTCCACCGCCTTGACCTTTTCCGGGTTAGCCTCGATGCCTCGGTGGGACACGAGGAAACCCAAGAGCTTGCCCGAGGGGACTCCGAACACACACTTCTCTGGGTTGAGCCATAGGTTCACTGCGTTGAGGCTCGCGAAGGTTTCCTCCAGGTCTTGTATCAAGGTCCTGGCCTCCCAAGACTTTACCACAATGTCATCGACATAAGCTTCAACATTCTTCCCGAGCTGCGGGCCCAAGGTGATGTGCATCAGCCGCTGAAAGGTCGCCCCTGCGTTACGCAGCCCGAATGGCATGCATGTGTAGCAGTACACCCCACACGGGGTTAAGAAGGCTGTCTTTTCGACATCTTCTACCGCCATCTTGATCCGGTGATACCCAGAGAAGGCATCCAAGAAGCATAGCAGGTCGCATTCCACGGTGGAATCGACGATCTGGTCGATGCGGGGGAGCGGGAACGGATCTTGCGGGCATGCTTTGTTGAGGTTGGTGAAGTCGACACACATGCGCTCCTTCCCTCCCTTCTTTGGCACGACGACAGGGTTGGCCAACCAATCGGGGTATCGGACCTCGCGAATGACCCCAACGGCTTCTAATTTGCGGGTCTCTTGGACGATGAAGGCCTGCTTTTCTGTGGACTGCCGCCTGGCCTTCTTCTTGTTTGCGCGCAGGAACCCGACCAGGGCCTCCTCCTACTCGGGTTCGAGGTTGGCCTATGGTGAAGGTGGCGTTGGTGGACCCATCCTCATCGACGGGTATCTTCTTGGTTTCTGCCTTGTCTTGCGTGAACAACTGTTTCTTCTTGGCGGGTGCAGCCCCCTTGGGCTCGGGGGTCTCCAAGTCGGCGGGCTGTGCCGACGCCGCCGTCTTGAAGGCGAGCTTGAGCACCCGCAGCGCGTCTCCGGTGTCCCCATGCACAGTGAGGACACCGCTGCTCCCAGGCATCTTCATGAGGTTGTACGCCGGGTGCGTCGCGGCCATGAACTGGGCCAGCGCTGGGTAGCCGAGGATGGCGTTGTAGGGGAGGCCGATGGGGGCGATGTCGAAGTCGACCAGCTCCGTGCGGAAGTTGTTGTAGGTGCCGAAGGTTACTGGGAGCCGGATCTGTCCCAAGGAGCTAGATGATCTGCCCCCAACGCCTGAGAAGGGCCGGCTGGGTTGCAGCCGTTCCAGGGGAATGCAGAGGAGGTTGAAGGCCTCGACCGAGAGCACGCTGAGGCCCGCACCGCCATCAATGAGAGTTCTAGTGACGGCCACCTGGCAGATGGTGGGGGTGCACAGCATGGGGAGCGCACCCGAGCAGGCCGAGTTGGAGGGGTGGTCCTCCGAGCTAAAGGTCAGGCCGGCCTCGGACGCCGCCCAGTCCGGGAGAGCCCCCTGCCGCGTGGAAGCGGCGCTGACCCGGCGGATGAACGGCTTGACATGGTGACTTGTAGGCGACGCCTGCGAGCCGCCCAGGAGGGTCGCGACGGCCGGGGGTGTTGGTGTAGCGCGATGGGTGGGGAAGAGGCTGCGGGGCTCTTCCCGAGAGGCCACGGAGGCTGCCGGCAAGTGGAGCAACCATGTGCGTGGAGCGCCGGTGAGGGCCATGGGGAGCCAGTTGGCCACGACCCTATCGTCACCTCCGGCTTCGAGGAGGGCCTCCTCGCTCGCCAGCAAGAAGGCCAGCGGGTCTGTCGCGCCGCCGTAGCACGTCGGCGTCGTTGGCTTGAACTTGTCCGGCCACCGTACCTGTTGCAGGGCTGGGGCCAGGGCTCGGAGCCCCCTGGGCCCCGTGCTGGCACCGGCGGCCGGAGCGGGCGACGCGCTACTCATTGCGAGGCAGGCCGTGGCGGTGGCGGAAGAGAAAACTCCGGCGCACCCCTTCCTAGCGCGCCAAATGTCGGATTTCGGGTTCCGGCAGACCCTTGAGATTCGAACACTGGGGTGCGCGCGGAGATTTCGCCTCCTACCTACCTGCACCCCTCCGCCATGCAAAGATCTATGCTATGGAAAGAACAACATGAGAGACACAGGTTTTATACTGGTTCGGGCCACCGTTGTGGTGTAATACCCTACTCTAGTGTGTGGTGTGGTGGATTGCCTCTTGGGCTGATGATGATGAACAATACAAGGAAGAACAGCCTCACGAGGGTCTGTTCTTGGCTGGGGGGATGAACTGCTGGGAGGAGTTCAGTCACCCTTCTCTCTCTCTCTCTCCCTTCTCGATTGTCCTCTCTCTTCATCCTGCGGGTGGCTGGTTCTATTTATAGAGGCCCTGGCCCTCTTCCCAAATATCGAGCGGGAAGGGAGCCAACAATGGCGGGCTAATTTGAAAGGAGACAGCTAGTACCAGTTATCCTGATAAAAGTAGTCTTCGCCTGCACAAAGCTCTGGTGGTGACGCCGTCTTGGGCTCCACAATGACCTCCGTCTTGAAGTCCTCCTGGTCTTGGTCTTGTTGCACCGAAATGGCAACCTTTGCCTGATGCCTCGGTACTCCACGGCTGTGCTTGCCCCCTTTGCACCAAAGGGGAAAGGAGGACACTACGCGGGCTGGCACCCGCCTGGCGCCCTTGGTCATCATGGCTTGCGTCACGGGCACCTCATGAGGTACCCCGCCTTGATCTCTCTGCCTCCTCGCGAGCCAGCCTGACGAGGCCGTGCCTGAGGAAGCTCCGTGTCATCCGCCCCGCGATGCTTGGCCCCTCGCGAGGGTCTTGGGTCTGTGTTGATGAAGATGGGCCATGCTGGGCCCCCCTTTGAGCCACGCCGCAGGCCGCAGGCAGGCAAGTCTGGGGGCCCCCGTTCCCAGAACGCCGACAGGCGTAGTCAAATTTGATTCAACTAAAGTTGGAGAAACAGACACCCGCGAGCCACCTTTATGCAAAACAAGTTGCATGTCTATCGGTGGAACGGTTCTGATGAACGTGGCCATGTAAGGTTGGTTCGGGCCGCTTCATCCAACAATACTGCCGAATCAAAATAAGACATTTGTGGTAAGCACTATGACTATTATCGCCCACAACTCTTTGTGTTCTACTCGTGCATATCATCTATGCATAAACCTGGCTCTGATACCACTGTTGGGTAACATAATATTTCAAAAAAATTACTACGATCATGCAAGATCTATCTAGGAGATGCATGGCAATGAGAGGGGGAGAGTGTGTCTACGTACCCTCGTAGACCAAAAGCGGAAACATTTAGTAACGCGGTTGATGTAGTCAAACGTCTTCCCAATCCAACCGATCTAGTACCGAACGTACGGCGCCTCCGAGTTCAGCACACGTTCAGGTCGATGACGTCCCTCGAACTCTTGATCCAGCAGAGGGTCGAGGGAGAGTTCCGTCAGCACGACAGCGTGGTGACGGTGATGGTGATGTGATCCACGCAAGGCTTCGCCTAAACACTACGATGCTATGACCGGAGGAGTAAACTATGGAGGGGGCACCGCACACGGCTAAGAGAACAATTGATGTGCTATAAGGTGCCCCCTGCCCCCGTATATAAAGGAGGGGAGGAGGAGGCTGGCCACCAAGGGGGCGCACCAAGGGGGTTCCTACTAGGACTCCACTCCTAGTAGGATTCGCCCCCTTCCTTTCTCATCGGAGGGGAAAAGGAAGGAGAGGGAGAGGTAAAGGGAGCCGCCCCCTCCTCCTTGTCCTATTCGGACTCCCTTGGAGGGGGCGTGCACCACCCCTTGTGGCCTTGTAACACCCACAATGCGGCTATATCTCCCATGTGTCGGGGCACGACTTAGAGGCATAGCCGCATGGTAGGTTTGACGCAAGAGGGGTGATCTTCACACAATGCCATGTACTGAATAAGAAAGGGATAAAGAGTTGGCTTACAATCGCCACTTCACACAAATACAAGTTAACCATACATCATCCAGAATACAATCAAGGTCCGACTACAGAACCAAAATAAAAGAAGACAACCCCAAATGCATAGATCCCCGATCGTCCCAACTGGGCTCCACTACTGATCAACCGGAAAAGACACAAAACAATGATCAAGATCTTCATCGAGCTCCCACTTGAGCTCGGATGTGCCACCTGCATTGGTATCATCGGCACCTGCAACTGTTTGGAAATATCTGTGAGTCATGAGGACTCAGCAATCTCACACCCGCGAGATCAAGACTATTTAAGCTTATGGGTAGGGTAAGGCAATGAGGTGGAGCTGCAGCAAGCACTAAGCATATATGGTGGCTAACATACGCAAATAAGAGCGAGAAGAGAAGCAAAGCAACAGTCGAGAAGCTAGAAGCGATCAAGAAGTGATCATGAAACTACTTACGTTCAAGCATAACATAAGACCTTGTTCACTTCCCGGACTCCGCCGAAAAGAGACCATCATAGTTACACACACGGTTGATGTATCTTAGTTAAGTCAAGTGTCAAGTTCTCTACAACCGGACATTAACAAATTCCCATCTGCCACATAACCGCGGGCATGGCTCTCGAAAGTTTATACCCTGCAGGGGTGTCCCAACTTGGCCCATCACAAGCTCTCAAGGTCAACGAAGGATATTCCTTCTCCCGAAAAGACCCGATCAGTCTCGGAATCCCGGTTACAAGACATTTCGACAATGGTAAAACAAGACCTGCAAAGCCACCCGATGTGCCGACAATCCCAATAGGAGCTGCACATATCTCGTTCTCAGGGCAACACTGGATGAGCAATCCGTACAACTAAAACCAACCCTCAAGTTTCCCCGAGGTGGCGCTGCAAGGGCTCTAGTTCGGACCAACACTTAGAGAAGCACTGGCCCGGGGAGATTAAAAATAAAGATGACCCTTGGGAGCGCGACTCCCAAAGGAAAAGTATAGGTGGTGGTGAGGCAAATGGTAAATACAAGGTTGGGCCTTGCTAGAGGACTGTTATTCAAAGCGAAATGTCAAGGGGTTCCCATAACGCCCAACCACGTAAGTAACGCAAAATCAAGTAACATAACACCGGTATGACGGAAACTAGGGCGACAAGAGTGGAACAAAACACCAGGCATAAGGCCGAGCCTTCCACCCTTTACCAAGTATATAGATGCATTAATTAAATAAGATATATTGTGATATCCCAATATATCCATGTTCCAACATGGAACAAACTTCAGCTTCACCTGCAACTAACAACGCTATAAGAGGGGCTGAGCAAAAGCGGTAACTTAGCCAAACAACGGTTTGCTATGAAAGGTGGGTTAGAGGCTTGACATGGTAATATGGGAGGCATGATATAACAAGTGGTAGGTAGCGCGACAAAGCGATAGAACGAACAACTAGTAAGCAAAGATAGAAGTGATTTCGAGGGTATGATCATCTTGCCTGAGATCCCGCAAGGAAGAAGAACGAGTCCATGAAGAAGGCAAACGGATGTAGTCGAACGAATCCTCACAACTCCGGAACGGAACCGAAACAAACGAGAGAAGCAACCTAGAAAGAAGCAAGCAACAAAGTAAACAACCATCACATAAACATGGCATGATGCACAACCAAGTATGATGCATGTCCGGTTTAATGATGCATGACATGGCAAAGTGCACAAACAACTCTACAAGTTAAGTGGATCTCAATATGCAACGAATTGCATATTGATGAAACACCACATTCAACCATTTAGTTCACTCTCGTTTATGTACCCAACAATATTAAATGTTGTTAAACATGTCAAGAGGTGAGGCATAAGAGAACTACCTATCTAGGCAAGTTTAAATGAGGCCGTAACAACAAACAACAAGTCTGGAAAATCCCCATGTGCATATTTTAGATTTGGCACTGTTCTGCCCTAAACCACATTTTTAGAGTTGTTAAACATGCAAAGTAAGTACATCATGTTAAACTAGGCATTTTTCTACCCCATTTACATATAAAGTTTATTAAATTTGGAGCTACGGTTATTAAGTTATGAACTAAAACATTTTAGCATGTCATTTATGAAAATTAATGCAAACAACAATTTTAAATATTTTAACGTGGATAAAAGATGCATGTTATGAAAGTAGATGAAAATCTAAGCATTTTACATATATGACATGTTTCATTTGGGTGCATGCACATTTAGTTATTAGCAATGCAAAATAAAGGCATTTCTGTAAATATGCAATGCATTGGAAATTAACCAAAACCACAGGCGGAAAAAAATATAACATGCACGGGCCCGAAGCATCATGCTGCGGCGGCCCAGATGAGGAATCGGCCAAAGTGGCTGTGGGTGTGCAAAATAGCAGGAAAACAGAGCTAGAAAAAGGGGGCGGCTGGGACTTGAACCCACCACATCCTGGATAGAGGAGCAGAGTGCTGACCATTGCGCTGCTGCTGTACGTTTGTGCAAACCAAGGGCATGGCTGAACTTGAACAAAAAAACAGAGGCCAGGCCTTCTTCTTCGTGGAACACAGACGAACTGGGCGACGACTCCGGCAAGCAAGACGGCGACCCTCGCGATCACAGGCCGGCGGCGGGGTTGCGGAAATAGGTGAGTGTTTGTGTGGCGTGACGGGCGTGTGCGCAGGTGGTGAAGCGCTTCGAGAACGAGCTCGAACAGGAGCTCGCCTCGGACGCGGCAGCGAGGCACGGCGAGGCGCTGGTTGTGCTGGGTGGTGCGAAGGTGCGGGCGTGCTGCGCGAGCATGGGACGTGACCTGCGGGGGCTGTAGTGTCGACCAGCGAAGCGAGCAGCGGCATGAGCATCAAAGCAAGCGGTCGCGAGCGCACACAAGGAGCAGATAAGAACAAGGTGGGCGAGCAGAACACCGGGCGAGCTCGTCGGAGGAACTCCGGCGACCAAAACTCACACAGGAGGCCACCGAAAGATGCTACGCTACAAGGCGATCCTAAATGTGCTACAGATGCATCAAAACACGGACGGAAACCTCACCGGCGATGAGGTCCCGCGGTGGTGGGGCTAGAGAAAACCAACAATGAAAATCAAAGACCTTATATGCCCTACGTGTCGGCGCGAGTGCAGCGGAAGCAAAATCGTAGGCAGGGGTCACCGGAACTATGCCGGCGACCATGCCGTGGTGGAGAAGCTCTTGGGTCCGAGAGGACATGACCGAAATAGGGCACAAACGAGAGGAGGACCATGCGTGGGAGGTGATCGTGCTCATGTAGGGTTGGTTGCTGGAGTAGATCGAGCTCGGGGATGGCCGGCGGTGACGAATTTCGATGGCGGTGTGCTCCTGCCGAAGATGAAGAAGATGAAGACGACAACGAGGATCTTGGCATTCCGCGGCGATGAAGAGGAAGAAGACGACGTTGTGGAAGAAGATCGCGGAGCCCTCGGGCCCTTCTGGCTCCTGGCATTGCTTGAAGTCGGAGAAGAGGACGACGAGGCCTCGCAAACGATGGTGGAGTGTGCTCGGTGGTTCTCTACTCCTCTGTTTCTTGAGGAAGAAGGAGAAACAGAGGGAAGGAAAGGGGTGGCGGTAGCGAGAGGGGGGAGAGTAAACCCTGGGGCGCGGGGCTGCGGTCTTTATGAGGGGAGGCATGAGGCCGTGGCTGCCCTCGTGGCCATGTGCCTCTCTTAGAGGAGTTTTAACATGAGAGGGAAACGAGCGAAGGAGGAGGAAGCACAGTAACGAAGGAAGTATGACATGCAGGCCCCGCATGGGTGAAAGTGGCTAGTGGCGAAGGAGCTTCTGCTGGGCCGTGGCACTAGTGGGCTGGCAGATGATGCTACTGGTGCTAGAAGGCTCGAGTCCAGGTAAAGCCCTTCTCTTGTTTCTTTCAAATCTCTGTTTATTTATAAATAACCAAATAGAAGAAGGGAAAAGACCAGGGTGTCTGGAGAAGAATAAGGAGCAAGTAAAAATATTCCTGGGCTCCTCGATTTATGAAGGATTTTAATAAATTGGTTTGGGAATTTTTAAGGATAGAAAAATAATTCATGTTTGAATTAAGTTCAAACTTGAGCCATTTTTGAACCCAACCAAAACATCTTCAAATGAGCTGAAATTGGCAGAGAGGGTTTAGGCATGGTGAACTAGCATCAGGAAAAGAATGAACATTTATGGAGGAGGGGGAAAGGTCACTTGCCAAAATGAAAGAAAGAAGAAGGAAGGAGGAGGTGATGATGCAAGATCATACATGGAGAATCCAACAATGTAACATGCATGAATATGACAATGCACATGATGATTATGAGAATGCAAAATGACAAGAGGCACAAATGCAACATGACAACGATGGGCATGGCAATGCAACATAACCAAATGATGAACATGATGCAAGAAGCAAAAAAAATGACACTGGCACACATCCGATCATGGCAACAAACAGATCAAACACACAACGACAACGAGATAAAAGTAAGGCATCTGGAGCGTCGGTCTCGGGGCGTTACAGGGCTCCCCTCTCTCTCCCCTAAGGCCCATGTAGGCCCAATACTTCCCCGGGTGGTTCCGGTAACCCCTCGGTACTCTGAAATATACCCAAACTTTTCCAAAACCATTCCGGTGTCCGAATATCATCGTCCAACATATCAATCTTTACCTCTCAACCATTTCAAGACTCTTCATGTCCGTGATCTCATCGGGACTCCGAACAAACTTCGGTCACCAAAAACACATAACTCATAATACAAATCGTCATCGAATGTTAAGCAAGCGGACCCTACGGGCTCGAGAACTATGTAGACATGACCGAGACACATCTCCGATCAATAACCAATAGCGGAACCTGGATGATCATATTGGTTCCTATATATTCTACGAAGATCTTTATCGGTCAAACCGCAATAACAACATATGTTATTCCCTTTGTCATCGCTATGTTACTTGCCCGAGATTTGATAGTCGGTATCCTCATACATGGTTCAATCTCATTACCGGCAAGTCTCTCTACTCGTTCCGTAATGCATCATCCCGCAACTAACTCATTAGCCATATTGGTTGCAAGGCTTGTAGTGATGTGCATTACCGAGAGGGCCCATAGATACCTCTCCGATACTCGGAGTGACAAATCCTAATCTTGATCTATGCTAACCCAACAAACACCTTCGGAGACACCTGTAGAGCATCTTTATAATCACCCAGTTATGTTGTGACGTTTGATAGCACTTTATAGTCCAAATGTACATGTTGTAAAGAAAAGAATATGAGATGACATGTTAGGCAGCATTCCACATCAAAAATTCTATTTTTATCCTTTACCTACTCGAGGACGAGCAGGAATTAAGCTTGGGGATGCTGATAGGTCTCCAACGTATCTACAATTTTTTATTGTTCCATGATGTTATATTATCATTCTTGGATGCTTTATAATCATTTTATATCATTTTTTGGGACTAACCTATTGACCCATTGCCCAGTGCCAGTTGTTATTTTTTTGCTTGTTTTTTACATCGCAGGAAATCAATATCAAATAGAGTCCAAACACCACGAAACTTTTTGGAGATTTTTTATGGACCAGAACACCCAGGATGGGCCAGAGAAGCACCTAGGGGTGCCCCGATGGGGGCACAACCCACCAGGGCGCGCATGGCGGCCCAGGCGCGCCCAGGTGGGTTGTGCCCACCTCGGTGGCCTCCCGCACCCCCTCTTTACCCTATAAATTCCCAAAAATTCCAGAAACCCTCAGGGTTAACCTAGGCCAGAAGTTCCACCGCCGCAAGGCTCTGTAGCCACCGAAAACCAATCTAGACCCTGTTCCGGCACCTGCTGGAGGGGGGAATCATCTCTGGTAGTGGCATTTGGACTACATTTGATATTGATTCACGTTCGACCTTCGGTCTCAGTGTTCCGAGGTCATATTTGCATATGCTAGGCTCATCAAGTTTAACCCGAGTTTTCTGCATGTGCAAAACTGGCTTGCACCCTTGTATGTGAACGTAGAGCCTATCACACCCGATCATCACGTGGTGTCTCAGCACGAAGAACTTTCGCAACAGTGCATACTCAGGGAGAACACTTATACTTTGAAATTTAGTTAAGGGATCATCTTATAATGCTACCAGCGTACTAAGCAAAATAAGATGCATAAAAGATAAACATCACATGCAATCAAAATATGTGACATGATATGGCTATCATCATCTTGTGCCTTTGATCTCCATCTCCAAAGCACCATCATGATCTCCATCGTCACCGGCTTCACACCTTGATCTCCATCGTAGCGCCGTTATCGTCTCGCCAACTATTGCTTCTACAACTATCGCTACCTCATAGTGATAAAGTAAAGCAATTACATGGTGATTGCATTTCATACAATAAAGCGACAACCATAAGGCTCCTGCCAGTTGCCTATAACTTTTACAAAACATGAGCATCTCATACAATAATTTATATCACATCATGTCTTGACCATATCACATCACAACATGCCCTGCAAAAACAAGTTAGACGTCCTCTACTTTGTTGTTGCAAGTTTTACGTGGCTGCTGTCGGCTTCTAGCAAGAACCGTTCTTACCTACGCGTCAAAACCACAACGATTTTTCATCAAGTGTGTCGTTTTAACCTTCAACAAGGATCGGCCGTAGTAAAATTTGATTCAACTAAAGTTGGAGAAACAGACACCCGTCAGCCACCTTTATGCAAAACAAGTGGCATGTCTGTTGGTGGAACCGATCTCATGAACGTGGTCATGTAAGGTTGGTCCAGGCCGCTTCATGCTACAATACCGCCGAATCAAAATAAGACGTTGGTGGTAAGCAGTGTGACTATTATCACCCACAACTCTTTGTGTTCTACTCGTGCATATCATCTATGCATAGACCTGGCTCGGATGCCACTGTTGGGGAATGTAGTATTTCAAAAAAAATCCTGTGATCACGCAAGATCTATCTAGGAGATGCATGGCAACGAGAGGGGGGAGTGTGTCTACGTACCCTCGTAGACCGAAAGCAGAAGCGTTTTGTAACGGTGTTGATGTAGTCGAACTTCTTCGCGATCCAACCGATCCAACTACCGAACATACGGCACATCCGCGATCTGCACACATTCATCTCGGTGATGTCCCTTGAACTCTTGATCCAGTTGAGGCCGAGGGAAAGTTTCATCAGCACGATGGCATGGTGACGGTGATGATGAAGTTACCAACGCAGGGCTTCGCCTAAGCACTATGACAATATGACCGAGGTGTAAAATTGTGGAGGGGGGCACCGCACACGGCTAAAGATCAACTTGTGTGTCTTTGGGGTGCCCCCTGCCTTCGTATATAAAGGAGGGAGAGGGAGAGGCAGCCGGCCCTAGGGGGCATGCCAAGGTGTGGAGTCCTACTAGGACTCCCTAGTCCTAGTAGGATTCCACCTCCCATACGGAGTAGGAAAGGGGGAACAGAGAAGGAGAAGGAAAGGGTGGGTAGCCCCCTTCTCCTAGTCCTAATCGGCCTCCTGCCCAAGGGGGTGCACCAGCCCCTTGTGGGATGGTGTGCTTCCCTCTTATGTCCCATAAGGCCCATAACTTCTTCCGGGGGGTTCCGGTACTCCGAAAAAATGCCCGAACCACTCGGAACCATTCTGATGTCCAAATGCAACCTTCCAATATATGAATCTTTACCTCTTGACCATTTCGAGACTCCTCGTCATGTATGTGATCTCATCCGGGACTCCAAACAAACTTCAGTTCATCAATTCACATAACTCATAATACAATTCGTCATCGAACGTTAACGGGTTCAAGAACTATGTAGACATGATCGAGACACTTCTCCGGTCAATAACCCATAGTGGAACCTGGATGCTCATATTGGCTCCTACATAGTCTACGAAGATCTTTATCGGTCAAACCGCATAACAACATACGTTGTTCCCTTTGTCATCAGTATGTTACTTGCCCAATATTCGATCGTCGGTATCATCATACCTAGTTCAATCTTGTTACCAGCAAGTCTCTTTACTCGTTCCGTAATGCATCATCCCATGACTAACTCATTAGTCGCATTGCTTGCAAGGCTCATAGTGATGTGCATTACCGAGAGGGCCCAGAGATACCTCTCCGATACACGGAGTGACAAATCCTAATCTTGATCTATGCCAACTCAACAAACACCATCGGAGACACCTGTAGAGCATCTTTATAATCACCCAGTTATGTTGTGAGGTTTGATAGCACACAAGGTGTTCCTCTGGTATTCGGGAGTTGCATAATCTCATAGTCCGAGGAACATGTATAAGTCATGAAGAAAGCAATAGCAATAAAATAAATGATCATAGTGCTAAGCTAACAGATGGGTCTTGTCCATCACATCATTCTATAATGATGTGATCCTGTTCATCAAATGACAACACATGTCTATGGCTGGGAAACTTAACCATGTTTGATTAATGAGCTAGTCAAGTAGAGGCATACTAGGGACACTTTGTTTGTCTATGTATTCACACATGTACTAAGTTTCCGGTTAATACAATTCTAGCATGAATAATAAACATTTATCATGATATAATGAAATATAAATAAAAAATTTATTATTGACTCTAGGGCATATTTCCTTCACCTCTTTGGGGAAATACCGAAGTAGCTTCAAGTGACATCAAGGGCACCCGTGGATACAGTTAGCCATGGAAAGTGAAAGTATAGTTGAAAAAGGAATAAACTTTATTTTCTGTTTGGGAACCGCCTATGATGTATCTATCATGGAAAGTGTTGGGAGCTCTAAGTCATTTTCGTTGGTGGGAAAAGTATGCCTCTCAAAATGTTTTTATCTCTCAATTTTCGCTTTGAGCTCTGGCACCTCTACAAATCCCTACTTCCCTCCGTGAAGGGCCTTTATTTTACTTTATGCAAAAAAAATTGAGTCTCCATCTTCTCTTATAAAGCACCAACTATGGCGCACTATTATTGTACTTGAGCATTGGGTGTAGCTAATATGCGAGTGTGTTTCATGAATGGATCAATGATTGAGCATGATGTGCTAGGGATAACTTATTTTAGCATTGATATTTTGAAAGACATTGTTGCTTGTTGATATGCTTGAGTATTTAAGTCCTCATGTCAAAACTAGACTATTGCTTTGAACCATATAAAGTTCCAAATGTCCATGCTACAAAGAAAAGAATATGAGATGACATGATAGGCAGCATTCGACATCAAAAATTTTGTTTTTATCATTTACCTACTCGAGGACGAGTAGGAATTAAGCTTGGGGATGCTAATACGTCTCCAACGTATCTATAATTTTTGATTATTCCATGCTATTATATTATCATTCTTGCATGTTTTATAATCATTTTATAGTTATTTTATATCTTTTTTGGTACTAACCTATTGACATAGTGCCAAGTGCCAGTTGCTGTTTTTGCTTGTTTTTTACATCGCAGGAAATCGATATCAAATGGAGTCCAAACACCGTGAAACTTTTTGTGGTTTTTATGGACCAGAAGTCCACCAGTGGGCCAGAGAAGCACCCGGGGGTGCCCCGAGGGGGTGCCCAGGTGGGTTGTGCCCACCTCGGTGGCCTCCCACACCCGCTATTTGCCCTATAAAATCCCAAATATTCCAAAAACCCTCGGTGTTAACCTAGATCAGAAATCCTGCCGCCGCAGGCCTCTGCAGCCACGAAAAGCCAATCTAGACCCTGTTCCAGCACTCTATCGGAGGGGGAAATCATCACCGGTGGCCATCTTCATCATCACGATAGCCACCACAATGAGGAGGGAGTAGTCCACCCTCGGGGCTAAGGGTTTGTACCAGTATCTATGTGTTTAATCTCTTTCTCTCTCTCATGTTCTTGAGATGGCAAGATCTTGATGTATCGCGGGCTTTGTTAATATAGTCGGATCATATGGTGTTTTCCCCTCTCTAACTTGTTGTGAATTGAGTTTTCCCTTTGAGATTTCGTTTTATCAGATTGAATACTTTTATGGATTTGAGAGCACTTGATATATGTCTTACATATGAATACCCGTGGTGACAATGGGGTGTTCTATTGATTCACTTGAGATATGTTTTGGCACTCAACTCGCGGATTCCCGAGGTGACATTGGGGTAATCTATGCATAGGGGTTGATGCATGTTCTCGTCTTTTGTTTCTCCGGTAGAAATCTTGGGGCACTCATTGAGGTTCTTTGTGTTGGATTGAGTATTATAAATCTGAATTTGCTATGGTGTTATTTTAGTACGAACTCTTGATAGATCGATTGGAAAGAATAACTTAGTGTTATTTTAGTATGAACTCTTGATAGATCGATCGGAAAGAATAACTTGGTGTTATTTTAGTACGAACTCTTGGCTAGATCGATCAGAAAGAATAGCTACAAACAATTTCTTCTTATGTTCTCCACTAGATAGGAACTTTGGAGTGATTCTTCATCGCACGTTGAGGGATGGTTATATGATCCAATTATATTAGCACTGTTGAGAGATTGCACTAGCGAAAGTACGGACCCTAGGCCTCATTTTCAAGCATTGCAATACCGTTTTTGTGCCCGTTTACTATTTACTACATTGCTGTTTTTATTTATTCAGATTATAAAAATATATTTCTAACATCCATATTACACTTTGATCACCATCTCTTCGCCGAACTAGTGCACCTGTACAATTTTCCATTGTATTAGGTGCGCTGGGGACACATGAGATTTCTTGTATTTGGTTGTAGGGTTGTTTGAGAGAGACCACCTTCATCCTACGCCTCCCACAGATTGATAAACCTTAGGTCATCCACTTGAGGGAAAATTGCTACTGTCCTACAAAACTCTGCGCTTGGAGGCCCAACACAAGTCTACAAGAATGAAGTTGCATAGTATACATCAGAAGGGAGTAATTGTCGCGATTTATCTCCGGTCTTGTGGGTCCCGAGGGGGCCTTGTTGTTGTAGAAGCGCCCTCCTCCTGAGGTGAGCCCTCCAGGGGCTTGTGAGGTTTCAGCCCTCTTGACGAGCCTGCCGGCCCGCCCAAGAGAGCCTCGCGAGGAGCCATTTTCCGGATTATGGCAAGGTGTGCATGTGGTGGTCCTGAGGCGGTTGCATCCTTGACCCCCGGGGGGGGGGGGGGCCTGGCGTCGCCTAGGCTAGACCGAGTGTACTCGACGCACGCATACCACGCCCAGCCCCCACTCGCGGGGCGCTCGCAGGGGGTGGAAGGCGCGAGCCTCACTCTTAAACACGAAGCCAGAAAGCAAGAAATCGCCACGAGCCAAGAAAACTCCCCCCGTTTTTGATAAACGCAAGAAACTCCAAATCTCATTCCAAAAGACGGCAAGTTGGGTTACAGGAAGAGGGCAAAAGAAAACAGCCGCGTCCGGCGCCTAGCTAGTCTTCTTGTGTTCTCACCAGCATGGAGCCAAGTGCTTCCACTGGGCGTGGGCATAGTCATTGGGGGACAGTGTTGACGGCCAGCGTGTAGCGTGGTGCTTCCACTTGGACGTGGGTGGGATCCCCCGTGAGGCCCAAGGGCGACAACAGGAGACTCTGGGGCGTGTACATCCCCACTCATTATTACGTGAGAGTGTCATGAGCAGAGACCTTCACATGCACGGGGCCTTGCTTCATGGCGCCTGACGAGGGCCCCGCCCCGCGCCTCCCCCGACCACCGTTGGGGCGTTCGGAAACCAGGACGATACCAAGAGGCAAGGGGGACACTGGCGGTGCCCTCGGCGACCGCAGGCCCTCCGCCTGGGGGAAGGGCTCGCCGGCGCCTTCCCTGGCAGAGGACCTACCTCCATGCGGCGCCTTGCTCCATGTGGCGCGGGGGAGGCCCTAGCTCCTGGCTCCCCCCGCGCAGCCCCCAGTGCACCCCACCCTCCGGCATCGGGGCCATTGCCCTGGGGTCCCTGGCTGCCGCCATGGCTTGGTTCACCTGCGGTCCATGGTTAGCATAATATTGCTCCTGAGATATTGGTTGTACCTAGTGGTTGTTGTCGTTAAAGATGTCAGTGAAGCTCCGGGGCGGCTCGTGGAGAGCCTCGGCTTCGTGTGCCCCAGACACCTAACCCAGCGAGGGGAACTGGCCGAGGCATTCTCCTGGGGGGCACGTAGGCGTCTGAGATTGCCGCGCCAGGGTCGCCGCATGGCCATCCCGTGTCGTTGGCCACCAGGCCAGGCGCCAAGTTGTGACAGGCATAGGATGGCGCCCCGGCGCAGCCACAAGAGGGTCCGTCCGAGCTTGCCTCGCCCAGGGGTGGCACACTTGGGTAGGATGAGTGGCGCTGCAGGTCAGGTTGGCGATGTCGGGCTCCCCAGGCGCCCCAAGGAGGGGCGCGCGGACGTGATGGCAGTGGGCACGTGCCCCCGGTGTCGTTTGCGACATAGGCAGGGTGTAGAAGGGCGCCGCGCCCCTACAAGCGGCATCAAGCAGCTCAGCGACTTGCTTCAGCAGGGCATTACGACCGCCTTCCGCCAACCTACATCGCAACAGCTCTCGCGCCACGATGAGCGCGGCTCGCATGTTCGCTTGCTCCTAGCGAGTGTGCGGCGCCATTGCCGCGGTGTACCTCGAAGATCTCATGGTGGCATGAGTACGACATGGTGCGAGGGCGGGCGGGGGTGGCCCACGCCACCCGCAATCAATGATGTTGGGTGGCGCGCCGGCTGCAAGGAGCGCGGAGTGGAGATCCTCTTGGGCGGGCAACACTGCTCGGGCAGGCCGAGCAACCAAGCTCTCAACATGAGCCCTCAGAGCGTCAGCAATGAGAACGACGGGGTGGTGGCGGATCGACTGGAAGAAGAGGGGCTCTGATGCACCCCTACCTGGCGTGCCAAATGTTGAATTTCGGGTTCCGCAAACCCTTGAGAGGTTCGAACTCTAGGGTGTGTGCGAAGAACTCAACCTCCCAAGGCTGCCTACTCGCTAATCTTATGGCCTAGCTCGACGAACTGGAAGGAAACGGGACATAGCAGTTTACCCAGGTTCGGGCCACCTTGTGGTGTAAAACCCTACTCCTGCTTTGTGGTGGATTGGCCTTGAGGGGGTGAGGATGAAGTAGTACAGTGGGAGAACAACCTCGAGAGGTGGCGTGTTCTTGTGCTCGAGTGAGCTGGTGAGGATGGAATGGATCCGATCTGGTCCCTCTCGTCCCCCTCTATGGTGGTGGCTAAGTCATATTTATAGTGGCCTTGGTCCTCTTCCCAAAATGAAGGCAGGAAGGGATCCCATAATGGCCAAATTCGAAGGGGGGCAACTAGTACATGTTATCCTAACAAAAGTACTCTTCGCCTGCAAAGCTCCTGGTCGTGACACCGCGGTGGGCTCGGCGATGACCTCCGTCATGTCGTCCTGGCGATCTTGGTCTTGTTGCACAAGAATGGAAACCTTTGGCTGATTCCTCGGGACTCCGCACTTGTGCTTGCCTCCTTAGCATCGAAGAGGAAATTGTCGTCCTGCACCCGCTGGCGCCTGCTTGGCCTTGGTCGTCATGGCTCACGTCATCCGAACCTCGCGAGGTGAGGCTTGCATAGATATCTCCGCTCCTCAGGAGCCTGCCTATGGAGGCCGCTCCTTCTGGAGGTCTCGGTGTCGTATGCCTCACGAGGCTTGGCCCCTCGCGAGGGTCTTGAGTTGTTGATACTGAAGGTGGGCAGTACTAGACCGTCAATGGAGCCACGCTGTGGGCCGCAGGCAGGCAAGTCTGGGTACCCCCTGAGGGAGTCCTGGATTAGGGGGTCTCCGGACAGCCGGACTATATCCTTTGGCCGGACTGTTGGACTATGAAGATACAAGATTGAAGACTTCGTCCCGTGTCCGGATAGGACTCCACTTGGTGTGGAAGGCAAGCTAGGCAATACGGATATGGATATCTCCCCCTTTGTAACCGACCTTGTGTAACCCTAACCCTCTCCGGTGTCTATATAAACCGGAGGGTTTTAGTCCGTAGGACAACATACAATCATACCATAGGCTAGCTTATAGGGTTTAGCCTCCCCGATCTCGTGGTAGGTCAACTCTTGTAATACTCATAACATCAAGAATAAATCGAGCAGGACGTAGGGTTTTACCTCCATCAAGAGGGCCCGAACCTAGGTAAAATATCGTGTCCCCTGCCTCCTGTTACCATTCGCCTTAGATGCACAGTTCGGGACCCCCTACCCGAGATCCGCCGGTTTTGACACCGACATTGGTGCTTTCATTGAGAGTGCCTCTGTGTCGTCGCCGTTAGGCCTGATGGCTCCTACGATCATCCATAGCGATGCAGTCCAGGGTGAGACTTTTCTCCCCGGGCAGATCTTTCTGTTCGGCGGCTTCGCACTGCGGGCCAACTCGCTTGGCCATCTGGAGCAGATCGAAAGTGACGCCCCTGGCCACCAGGTCAAGTTTGGAAGCTTAAATTACACGGCCGATGCCCGCGGAGACTTGATCTTCGACGGATTCGAGCCCCGGCCTTGTGCGCCACGCGGTCACGATGGGTATGATTTAGCTCGACCATCGGACCATATTCAGTAGATCGCACTGGTAGCCGCTCTGAGCCTCAATTCGGAGCTAGTTGCACCATCCATGGACGGAGGGATAGACCCCGCCACGGAGGCCTTATCCTCAGCGGCGATCGAGCCGAACATCGACCTTACCCTGCACGAGAGCCATGTTGTCAAATTGCCGGATCCTTCTCCGGGCACGGACTCCGAACCACCAGCGCCCGTTCCTAGCGAATCCGATTGGGCGCCGATCATGGAGTTTACCTCCGCGGATGTTTTTCAGCACTCGCCCTTTGGCGACATACTGAACTCATTAAGGTCTCTCTCCTTGTCAGGAGAGTCCTGGCCGAAATTTTTGGGGAACGTAGTAATTTCAAAAAAAATTCCTACGCACACGCAAGATCATGGTGATGCATAGCAACGAGAGGGGAGAGTGTGATCTACGTACCCTTGTAGACCGATAGCGGAAGCGTTAGTACAATGCGGTTGATGTAGTCGTACGTCTTCACGACCCGGCCGATCAAGCACCGAAACTACGACACCTCCGAGTTCTAGCACACGTTCAGCTCGATGACGATCCCCGGACTCCGATCCAGCAAAGTGTCGGGGAAGAGTTCCGTTAGCACGACGATGTGATGACCACCTTGATGTTCTACCGTCGCAGGGCTTCACCTAAGCACCGCTACAATATTATCGAGGATTATGGTGGAAGGGGGCACCACACACGGCCAAGAATATGATCACGTGGATCAACTTGTGTGTCTAGGGGTGCCCCCTGCCCCCGTATATAAAGGAGCAAGGGGAGGAGGCCGGCCGGCCCTATAGGCGCGCCAAGGAGGAGTCCTCCTCCTAGTAGGAGTAGGACTCCTACTAGGAGGGGGAAGGAAGTGGGGAGGGAGAAGGAAAGGGGGGCGCCGCCCCCCTCTCCTAGTCCAATTCGGACCAGGGGGGAGGAGGCACGTGGCCCACCCTTGCTGCCCCTCTCTCTCTCTCCACTAAGGCCCATATGGCCCATTACTTCTCCCGGTAGGGTTCCGGTAACCCTCCAGCTCTCTCGTTTTCTCCGAAATCACCCGGAACACTTCCGGTGTCCGAATATAGCCGTACAATATATCAATCTTTATGTCTCGACCATTTCGAGACTCCTCGTTATGTCCGTGATCACATCCGGGACTCCGAACTAACTTCGGTACATCAAAACTCATAAACTCATAATATATCTATCATCGAAAGCTTAAGCGTGCGGACCCTATGGGTTCGAGAACAATGTAGACATGACCGAGACACGTCTCCGGCCAATAACCAATAGCGGAACCTGGATGCTCATATTGGCTCCTACATATTCTATGAAGATCTTTATCGGTCAGACCGCATAACAACATACGTTGTTCCCTTTGTCATCGGTATATTACTTGCCCGAGATTCGATCGTCGGTATCTTAATACCTAGTTCAATCTCGTTACCGGCAAGTCTATTTACTCGTTTCGTAATACATCATCTCGCAACTAACTCATTAGTTGCACTGCTTGCAAGGCTTATGTGATGTGCATTACCGAGAGGGCCCAGAGATACCTCTCCGACAATCGAAGTGACAAATCCTAATCTCGAAATACGCCAACCCAACATTTACCTTTGGAGACACCTGTAGAGCTCCTTTATAATCACCCAGTTACGTTGTGACGTTTGGTAGCACACAAAGTGTTCCTCCGGCAAACGGGAGTTGCATAATCTCATAGTCATAGGAACATGTATAAGTCATGAAGAAAGCAATAGCAACATACTAAACGATCACGTGCTAAAGCTAATGGAATGGGTCATGTCAATCACATCATTCTCCTAATAATGTGATCCCGTTAATCAAATGACAACACATGTCTATGGTTAGGAAACATAACCATCTTTGATTAATGAGCTAGTCAAGTAGAGGCATACTAGTGACGTTTTGGTCTGTCTATGTATTCACACAAGTATTATGTTTCCGGATAATACAATTCTAGCATGAATAATAAACATTTATAATGATATAATGAAATAAAATAATAACATTATTATTGCCTCTAGGGCATATTTCCTTCATAACTATGTCCGGCAGGACTGGGATGCGGATGACGAAGAAATTCGCCGCCCACCCACCACCCACTTAGTAGCCACTGTCGACGATTTAACCGACATGCTCAACTTCGACTCCGGAGACATCGACGGTATGGACGACGATGCAGGAGACGAATGGGAACCACTGCCCACAGGGCACCAGACGCCCACTTCATCACATGACGTATACATGGTGGACACACCAAAAGAAGACGACGACGAGGAACGGAAGGACGCAACAAAGGGTTGTCACCTCGAGAAGCAGTCAAAGCGGTGGCGTAAGCACTGCCCCAAATCCCGCCTCGGCAGAAACAACGATCATATAGACCCAGCGTTAGAGTAGGGTGAACCATCGCCGGACCACGGCAACACAGAGAATCAAACCGAACAACCCGACTCTGTCAAAGATAATAGTCCGGACGACATCACACCGGACAGACACCCGGAGCAACAGAATGCCCATCAAAGGCTTGTTGCCACTGCGAGGAGTCTAAAAAAGCAGAAGCAAAGGCTCAAGGCTGCGCAAGACACACTCAGAATCAGATGGAGTAAAGTACTCAACACAGTAGCGAAGTACGACGGTAATCGCCCCACCAAGAGCTACCCGAAGCGGAAGTTGCTACCTGAATTCGATGAGGAGGCCTTAGATCCCCCGCAACCAAAAATTAAAACGGCCATCTGGCCGGATAGACGACCTCACGGCCAACATAGAGCATTAAACAACGCCGCATATAAGCCAATACGCGATTCACGCGAGGGATCGCATCAAAAGGACGGCGCAACCAGATCCATCTATGGACCACGCAAGTGCGCTCCAGCATATGATGCAACACAACAAACATCTGAACAACGCGTTACACCCAGGTACATGGGTGCCGCACACCCCCTATGTTTCACCGATGAGGTGCTGGACCATGAATTTCCGGAGGGATTCAAACCCAATAAACATAGAGGCATACGACAGAACAACAGACCATGGGGTCTGGATTGAGGACTATATCCTCCATATCCATATGGCTCGAGGAGATGATCTCCACGCCATTAAGTATTTACCCCTCAAACTCAAAGGGCCAGCTCGGCACTGGCTTAAAAGCCTCCCAGAAAGCTCCATTGGAAGCTGGGAAGAGCTCGAAGACGCTTTTCGGGCAAATTTTCAAGGGACTTATGTCCGACCTCCAGATGCAGACGATTTAAGTCATATAACTCAACAGCCCAGAGAGTCAGCCCAAAAGCTTTGGAACAGGTTTCTTACTAAAAAGAACCAAATAGTCAAGTTTCCGGACGCTGAAGCCTTGGCAGCTTTTAAACACATCGTCCGAGACGAATGGCTTGCCAGACACCTCAGCCAAGAAAAGCCGAGAGCAATGGCAGCATTAACAAGCCTCATGACCCGCTTTTGCGCGGGCGAGGACAACTGTCTAGCCCGATGCAGCACCAGCGACCCAAGTACATCCGAAGTTAGATATGGAAACGGGAAATCACGACACAACAAAAATAATAAGTGCCGGAATAAAGAAGACAACCCAAAGAGCACGGCGGTAAACGCCGGATTCAGAAGCTCTCGGCCAGGTCAGCAAAAGCCTCCCTCTAAAGGTGCCAGAGATGAACTGTCCAGCCTAAACAAAATTCTGGACCAAATATGTCAAATCCATAGCACCCCCGATAAACCTGCAAATCATACCCACAGAGAATGTTGGGTCTTCAAGCAGTCCGGCAAGCTCAATGCCCAACATAAGGGGCAGGATACACCAAGCGAAGACAAAGATGAGCCTCGCAAGCAAAGCACTGGGGAACAGAGGAAATTTCCACCAGAAGTCAAAACAGTAAATGTGTTACACGTGATAAAGGGGAGAAGCAAAGCAGCACTCCTAGATAAATACGCCCAAGGGCCTATCACAGCGGAGTTCTGCCACTGGCCGTCTCAACCGATCACCTTCGACCATCAGGATTACTCGGCAAGCATCCGGCGCGCAGGATGGGCTGCCTTGGTATTAGATCCAATAATTGACGGATACCACTTCACACGAGTCCTGATGGACGGTGGCAACAGTCTAAACCTGATATATCAGGACACAATCCGCAAAATGGGGATAGACCCAACGAAAATTTGCCAAAGCAATACTACCTTTAAAGGAGTAACGCCAGGCCCAGGGGCTCATTGCACGGGCTCCCTGCTACTAGAGGTTATATTCGGCTTCCCCGATAACTTCCATAGCAAAAATTTAACCTTCCACGTTGCTCCGTTCCAAAGTGGCTATCAAGCACTACTTGGACGCGAAGCTTTCGCTCTCTTTAATGCAATACGCATTACGCTTCCCTCACGCTTAAGATGCCCGGTCCATGTGGCATCATTACAATAAATGGAAATATTGAGCGAACCCTGCGCGCCAAAGAGAGTGCGGCTGCCTCACACTAAAACGGCCTCACCAACTAAAGCATTCGATAGGTCGTCAAGATTACGGACATGGTTAGATGAGTCCGATGCAGCTATATGTAATTCATACAGGTTTGATGGCCACACCACTATTACAAATACAAGGGGCTCAACGCACGCAGACAAGTGGCAATTTTTACTCATCTTGAATTATACATGGTTTCTTTAAACCTACCTTTTTGCACGACAACTTTTCACCTAAGTTCCTCTCTTTTACAGATGACCATCGTGCTACACCCGTCCAGGATACGGCACAACGGAGACACAGGCGCAGACGTGCAGCAGGGACCCATTCCAAGGATTCTTTCTAGATTAAGACCCTGCGTCAACCTTTTTTTACTATCTCTTGTTGATACACATCCCTCGGATTCTTAGTACAATTGAGAAGGATGCTGACGTCTTGGCATGTGGCCACGTCAGAATAATGCATGTACCTAGACACCAGGGGCTTCTTACAAAGGGCACTATTTAGGCCCGGTTTATACCATAAAGACCGAATACCTTAGGGAGTGTTCGGCGTCGCGAGTTTGGCCTTATATGCATCAACTCTGAATCATGTCTTTGGTCAAATGTTGGGTTTGCCCGGCTCCTGTGTTTTGCCGCCTTACGTTCCGCTCTATCGGCTAAGGTGGCACCAGGAGAACTACTGCGATTGTGCCCCGGCTCATCCGGACGAGCACCTTAGTAGAGAAAGCCGAAAACTGACTGTCATGATTATAGCGTGAGACTGGTCAACCGCTCGATGACATATCGGAATGTTAGAATTCCTCCGCCTTAACGAAGGACCATTTTCCGGCCAGGCATATACGCACCCCGAATTCGGGAGAGTGCGGAGCCACCAGGGGCTATATAGTAGCCCCACCATCAAACTCATATGGCTAAGTGAAAGTGTTCAAGCATTATAGTCTGGTTGCCTCGTTCGCTGCGCTATCACCTCCTTAATAGGAACAAGACGTTGGATTAAGTGTGAACATGCATCTTCTGCGAACACCTCCACATTATATGCGTGGGGGTTGAAGCCGACGACTGCAATCTTTCAGGTTATATACATATATACATAAACGGCCGCACATGAGGCATCATATTAGTTTCAGGCAACAGTATAAATACAGCCTTAATAAATTTCATAAACATTGTTTTTACAAATGGGAATACATGTCACTCAAACATAATATTCTTCGAGCACTGGGCCTCTATCAAATGAGCACCCTCAAGAACTTCTTCAAAATAGTGCTCGGCAGCCACTCGGCCTATGGCCGAACCCTTCGCCGCAGCAGTGGTAGAATCCATCTCCGCCCAGTATGCTTTCACACGGGCAAGGGCCATCCGCGAGCCCTCTATGCACGCTGACCTCTTCATTGCATTGATGCGCGGCACCGCACCAAGGAACTGCTGCACCAAGCTAAAATAGTTGTTCGGCTTTGGCCTTTCCGGCCACAGCTGATCAACGAAAGACCTCATGGCGAGTCCGGACAACCTATTGAGTTTGGCCCATTCGGCTAGCTGACCAGTCAATGGAAGCGGACGCTTTGGAACGTTAAAGTGCGACCAGAACAGCTTGTCCACTTCATGATCTGTTTGATCTCGGAAGTATTCGGCCGCATCGACAGCGCTCGCCGCCAAGTCCATATATGCGTCTGTCGAACTCCACAGCCGATCCAGAGGGGCATACCGCGGATCTCCGAACTTCCTTCGTAGCATAAAGGGCTTCCCAGCCGCAATATCCCTGGCTTCACGCAGTTCCTCCTTCTTCGCTCTCATGTCAGAGCGGGTGTCCTTGGTCGCCATTGTGGCCTTCTCAAGGTCCGTCGCCCTCACCCGGTTTTCTTCTTTGAGGAACTGGCAACGGTCGGCCGTGCCTTTTAACTTTACATCCATTTCGGCCATCTTCTCTTTGGTCTCGCCATGCACGGCCTTCTCGTCTATCAAGTCTTTGACCGCCTTTAAAGCGGTCGCATTACTAATTCTTGCTTGTTCCTTGGCTCGGGAAAGTTCCACCCGAAGGTTCTCCACGGTGGCAGCTCCATCTGCAGTCACAACATGTGTTACGCTGCTCTTACTATGTGACATTCACCAGAAAATATCACTTACCCTGTGCCTCGTCAAGCCGCTTATTAACAAGCTCGATGTCGGCATCCGGCGCATCCAGTTGCCGCTTTAGTTTGGCAATCTCATGAGTCCGGCCAGCAACCGGAGCTCCAACCACCTGCACATAAAGGCGGTTTGGTTATTACCTGGGACTACGATCCTCTGTTCACCATCGTTCTCGAATGTGCGGTACTATCTACACAGGGCAGACCTAAAATGTGCGGTACTATCAAAAAGTATATCATTTCACGTACCTCAAAGCCCGTCAGTAGACTCATAAAGGCCTCATGCAATCCACTTTCGGCGGACAAAATTCTTTCCATCACCGTACCCATCAACATATGGTGTTCTTCTGAGATGGCCGCTCACTCCAATAGCTCCCTCAGTATGTCCGACCGCATACCAGACGGTGCCGGACTCTTCTGTTTGCTCTCTTCAAGAGTCGGATACTGGGGACTTCGGGTGACCATAGGATTATCTTCTGGCCTCACCGGATTCGGGGAGGCCCTCTGAGACGACACTTCAAGGTCGCCCGCTTCTTGAGCGGAGGAGTCCGGGGGAGGCGTTTCGCTCTCCATCATCTCTGGAAGAAGATCCCCCGAAGAGGAGCTTTGCTAAGAAGGGCTGAGATCCGAACTGCAAGATAAATGCTTCGCTTATTTTCCTTGGAAGAAAGGTAGAATATCTTCACTATCAAGTATTTTTCGATAACTTACAGCTCATTAGAGGGATGATCTCCGCACGGACTTTGTGCGGCAAGAGCACCCTCCAAGGCAGGACCCTTTGGTGGAGATTTCTTCTCCCGTTTGGAAACCTTGGTTTCCGGATCTTCAGAGGTAGTCCTCTTCCTTCCCCGGGGTGAGAGAATGTCAGATTCCTCCCCTTGGTTATCCTCCCTCACGGAGGCGCTCGTTCCCTCGGTCGGGATAGGTAGCGGTGGAGGCCCGCTTTCGCCCTCTTTATTCCCCCCTGTATCTTCCTTTGAGGGCTCCGGGCAAGGTGCTAGCTTGAGGCATCTTTTCCAGTACCAGATTGTCCAAACCCTTAGGAAGGGGGGCCGAACACCGAATTATCTTCGCCTTTGTTAGCCAGTCCTGGTCAAGAGCGATTTCTCAGAATGACGTCATGATAAATGAAAGACGGTGTGTTAGGCTAGAGGATTACTTACTTGGTCGGCGGTGCGGTTGCTGCTCAGGCCCACATCCTCGGTAGTATCTAGACACTCTATTTGAGGTCCGAAGAATGATTTATACATCTCCTCGTGCGTCAGGCCGAGGAAATTCTGAATAGTGTGTGATCCTTCTGGGTTGAACTCCCACATGCGGAGGGGCCGGCGTTTGCAAGGCTGGACTCGATGAACCAACATGACTTGCACCACCATAACCATATTGAAATCTCATTCGAAGAGATCTTGAATGCGGCTCTGCAGTATAGGCACGTCCTTGGCTGGGCCCCAGCTCAGCCCTCTGCTAATCCATGACATCAGTTGTGGTGGATGGCCTGAGCGGAAAGCAGGGGCAGCCACCCACTTGGCACTTTTGGGAGCTGTGATGTAAAACCAGTCCCGTTGCCATAATTCGGACACCTCTAGAAAGGAACCCTTTGGCCATGAGCTCCAGCGATCTTGCTTATTAATGCACCTCCGCACGCTACATTCTGCCCCTCGACCATCTTCGGCTTCACGTCAAAGGTCTTGAGCCATAGGCCGAAGTGAGGGGTAATGCGGAGGAAGGCCTCACATACGACAATAAATGCCGAGATGTGGAGAAAGGAGTCCGGGGCTAGACTGTGGAAATCTAGCCCGTAATAGAACATCAAACCCCTAACGAAGGGATCCAGAGTGAGGCCTAGACCTCGGAGGAAGTGCGAGATGAACACAACATTCTCGTTTGGTTCGGGAGTAGGGACGACCTGCCCTCGGGCAGGAAGCCGATGCGAAACCTCGACGGTCAGGTATCTGGCCTCCCTCAACTTCTTGATATCCTCTTCCGTAACGGAGGAGGGCATCCACCGGCCTTGAAGGCTAGATCCAGACATGATTGAAGGTCCGAAGCACCTGACCTGGGCTTTGGGTGTTAGAACTCGAGGCGGGGGAACGATTCGATTGAGCACGGGAGGGAAACAAGTAAAAGCCTTGTCCCTTTATAAAGAGGGTGAATATCAAGCGTCCTCCTAGTGGCCGTTTGGGACTTGCCTAAAATCTAGGAGTCCTGGGCACGGTTGGGTTACCCACGACCGTATTGATGAGAATCCCGTAATTAGGGGAACACGATCTCTGCTTTGACAAGATGTGTCAAGAAACCGCCTCGCATTATGTGTGGAGCTGGTTGAAGAAAAATGGTTCGAATAATCACCGAGCCATGGCCTGATGTCATGTTGCCAAAGCGTGTCAGCAGATTAAGATTTGTGGAAATATTATTCTCTCTACGGTGGTATGTGGAATTTATTTTGCAGGGTCGGACACTATCCTGGTATTCAAACTCTTCTGTGATGTGTTCGGAGGAGGAACCCGCCTTGCAATGCCGAAGACAACACTGCGCCCCAACTCATAATCATTGAAGCCTAGTTCAGGGGCTACTGAGGGAGTCCTGGATTAGGGGGTCTCCCGACAACCGGACTATATCCTTTGACCAGACTGTTGGACTATGAAGATACAAGATTGAAGACTTCGTCCCATGTCCGGATAGGACTCTACTTGGCGTGGACGGCAAGCTAGGCAATACGGATATGGATATCTCCTCCTTTGTAACCGACATTGTGTAACCCTAACCCTCTCCGGTGTCTATATAAATCGGAGGGTTTTAGTCCGTAGGACAACATACAATCATACCATAGGCTAGCTTCTAGGGTTTAGCCTCCCCGATCTCGTGGTAGATCAACTCTTGTAATACTCATATCATCAAGAATAAATCGAGTAGGACGTAGGGTTTTACCTCCATTGAGAGGGCCCGAACCTGGGTAAAACATCATGTCCCCTGCCTCCTGTTACCATCCGCCTTAGACGCACAGTTCGGGACCCCCTACCCGAGATCCGTCGGTTTTGACACCGACACCCCCGTTCCTAGAACGCCGACAATACCTATCTCTTTATCTTTGTCGAGTTCCCAATCTTCAGAGTTGCGTTTAATTCTTTCCAGAAGATCCCATCTGAATTCAATAGTTTTCTTCATAAAGGAACCAGATGAAGAAGAATCGAGCATGGTTTGATCATCATGAGAAAGTCGAGCATAAAAATTCTGTAAGATAATTTCTTTTGAGAGCTCATGATTGGGGCATGTGTACATCATGTACTTAATCCTCCCCAAGCTTGAGTGATGATTTCTTCTTCATGAGGCCAAAAATTATATATATAATTCCGATCATGATGAACCAGATGCATCTGATAAAACTTTTGATGGAATTCCAATCTCAATCGGTTCCAATGCCAAGTTTTAATATCATCACATAGCCTATACCATGTCAATGCCTTTACCTTAAAAGATAGAGGGAAAACCTTCTTCTTAACTTCATCTCCGAGTAAACCTGCAAGCTTAAATAATTCACAAACTTCATCCACATAGATTAGGTGCATATCAGGATGTGTTGTTCCATCTCCTCCATAAGGATTAGCTAGCAGTTTCTCTATCATACCCGAAGGAATCTCATAATAAATATTTTCAGTAGGTGCAGTAGGTTGAGGAGAAACTCTTTGTGCTTCCGGTCAAGGTGAAGATACCGCGAACAAACCCTTCAAAGGATTGTTTTCCATAGTAACAAGTGACCATAAATTTCAACACGTAATATAAATGTTTCCTTATCGAATTCCACTAACCAAAGGCGCTTCACTCCCCGACAACGGTGCCAGAAAAGAGTATTGATGACCCACAAGTATAAATTACCAATCATAGTCCTTTTAATAAGTAAGAGTGTCGAACCCAACGAGGAGCAAAAGGAAATGACAAGCGGTTTTCAGCAAGGTATTATCTGAAGGCACTGAAATTGTCGGTAGCAGATAGTTTGTTAGCAGAGTAACTTGTAACGAGCAAATAATAGTCATGGTAACAAAGGTGCAGCAAGGCAGCCCAATCCTTTTTGTACCAAAGGACATGCCAAAACGGTCTCTTATAAGAAGTAAAGCGTTCTTGAGGACACACGGGAATTTCATCTAGTCACTTCCATCATGTATGTTTGATTCGCGTTCGTTACTTTGATAATTTGATATATGGGTGGACCGGTGCTTGGGTGTTGTTCTTACTTGAACAAACCTCCCACTTATGATTACCCCCTGTCGCAAGCATCTGCAACTACTAAAGAAGAACTAAGATAAATCTAACTGTAGCATGAAACATATGGATCCAAATCAGCCCCTTACGGAATAGCGCATAAACTAGGGTTTAAGCTTTTGTCACTCTAGCAACCCATCATCTAATAACTACTCCAGAATTGTTTCACTTAGGCCCAAATATGGGGAAGTGTCATGTAGTCGACATTCACATAACACCAGTAAGGGAAACAACAACATACATATCATCAAAATATCAAGTGAATACCAAATTCACATGATTACTTATGATAAGACTTCTCCATGTCCTCAAGAACAAACGTAACTACACATAAAACATATTCATGCTCAAGATCAGAGGGGTATTGAATAGCATCATGGATCTGAACATATGATATTTCACCAAATAAACCAACAAGCATCAACTACGAGATGTAATCAACACTACTAACAACCCCCAGGTACCAATCTGAGGTTTTAAGACAAGGATTAAATACAAGAGATGAACCGGGGTTTGAGATGAGATGGTGCTGGTGAAGATGTTGATGAAGATTGGTCCTCCCATGATGAGAGGACCATTGGTGATGATGATGGCTTCGATTTCCCCCTCCCGGAGGGAAGCTTCCCCAGCGGAATCTATCCACCGGAGAGCAAAGTGCTCCTGCCTAGGTTCCGCCTCGAGACGGCAACGCTTCATTCCAAAACCTTCCTTTTGATTATTTCTAGGGCAAATGGCATCATATAGGAGAAGATGGGCCCCAGAGGCCTGCCAGGGGCACCACAAGCTCGGGGGACGTGCCCCTAGGCCTGGGCTGCCTGGTGGGTCCCCCTCTAGTATTTCTTTCGCCAATAATTTTAATATATACCAAAATAATTCTCCGTCAATTTTCAGCTCATTTGGAGCTGTTCACAATTTTTTTTGATGTAGCCCTTTTCGGTCTAGAATTCCAGTTGCCGGCAATCTCCCTCTTTATGTGAAACTTGAAAAATAAGAGAGAAATGGTATAAGAATTGTGATACGTCTCCAACATATCTATAATTTATGAAGTATTCATGCTATTATATTATCCATCTTCGATATTTAATGGGTCTTTATATGTTGTCTTATATGATTGTTGGGACTAACCTATGAACCTAGAGCCCAATGACAGTTTCTGTTTTCTTTCTTGTTTTTGAGTATCGCAGAAAAGGAAAATGAAACGGAGTCCAATTGACCTGAAAATTCACAGAGATTGTTTTTGGACCAGAAGAAGCCCACGAAGTACCGGAGATGGACCAGGGGAGTCCCGAGGCCACCACGCGGGTGGGGGGCGCGCCCCCCTATCTCGTGGCCGCCTCGGGGACCCCCGGACTCGTTCCCGACTCCAGCACCTCTTATTTATACCCAAACTTTCAAAAGCAAACCTAGATCGGAAGTTCTGCCGCCGCAAGCCTCTGTAGCCATGAAAAATCAATCTAGGCCCTCTCTGGCACCCTGCCGGAGGGGGCCATCATCACCGAAGGCTATGGAGGAGGATCCCGGAGGGGCCATCATCACCATGAAGGCCAAGGACCAGAGGGAGAACCTCTCCCCATCCAGGGGGAGGCCATGGAGGAGGAATCACAAGGGGGAGAACCTCTCCTCCTCTCTCTCGGTGGCACCGGAGTGCCATCGGGAGGGGAATCATCGCCGCGGTGATCGTCTTCATCAACATCACCATCCTCATCTCTTTTACGCGGTCCACTCTCCCGCACCCTGCTGTAATCCCTACTTGAACATGGTGCTTTGTGCCACATATTATGATCCAATGATGTGTTGCCATCCTATGATGTTTTGAGTAGATATCCTTTGTCTTTGGGTTGATCGATGATCTAGATTGGTATGAGTTGTATGTTTTATTTTGGTGCTGTCCTATTGTGCCCTCCATGTCGTGCAAGTGTGAGAGATTCTCACTTTAGGGTGTTGCACTATGTTCATGATTCGCTTATAGTGGGTTGCTTGAGTGACAGAAGCATAAACACGAGTAAGGGGGTTGTTGTGTATGGGATAAAGGGGACTTGATGCTTTAATGCTATGGTTGGGTTTTACCTTAATGATCTTTAGTAGTTGTGGATGCTTGATAGAGTTCCAATCATAAGTGCATATGATCCAAGAAGATAATGTATGTTAGCTTATGCCTCTCCCTCATATGAAATTGCAATGACGACTACCGGTCTTGTTAACAATTGCCTAAGACAATTCCGCACACCGATCCACCATTATTCCACACTCGCTATTTATAATATTTAGTAATATATTCTAACTTTATCATAGAAGCGCCTAATTTTTATTTTATCTCTCCAATACCATGCAAAGTTACCCTCTTCATACCCACAACGTAGTTTTATTTCTTGTTTCTAGTTGGAAACAAATGTTTGGTGTACGTAGAGTCGTATCAGTGGCAGATAGGACTTGCGGGAATATTGATCTTACCTTTAGCTCCTTGTGGGTTCGACACTCCAAACTTATCACTTCCACCTTTGGGAATTTCTACGATGATTCCCTGCACTTGGGGATTATCAAGCTCTTTTCTGGCGCCGTTGCCGGGGAGCAATAGCGTGGGGTTGATATTCTTGTGTGTGCTTGTTTACTTTCTTCACTAAGTAGATTTTGGTTTCCTTTTTGTTTATTTTTAGTTGTGGGTGAAACATACAAGAAAAATTAAAGAATGAAAATACAAAAAGAATTTACTTGCCTCGCATGCCTAAAAAGTTTTTTTCAATAAGAGAAGTGATTGGAAGATTATGCATTGAAGAAATGAGGGTCGACCTTGAGCACTTGTGTTCATGCTCATGGAAACAATGTAAAAAAAATCATGGAAGCTTCTGTGAAAATAATTATCCCCTTGTATATATCCATTGTATTATAAAAATAATGTGCCAAGCTTCGGTTCTAGGATGATTAGATTGCTTGTTACTATGTACAGTACAAAAACAGAAACTTTGGCTGTAGCACGTGATTTTAAATTTTTTACTGGAAAGTCAAATGGGTATGAAATTTTTTGCAAATTACTTATGTATATTTTTTAAAATTTTCATATATTTTTAGAATTTTTTGGAGTTATAGAAGTTCACTAAACTTCCAGATTACTGCAGACTGTCCTGTTTTTGACAGATTCTGTTTGCTATGAGTTGTTCGCTTATTTTGATGAATCTATGGGTAGTATCGGGGGTATGAACCATGGTGCAGTTGGAATACAGTAGATATAGTTCTAATATGTAATTGGAATAAGTTTGCAATAGTTCCTAAAGGTAGTAATTTTCTTTATTACACTAACGGATCTCACAAAGTTTTTGTTGAAGTTTTGTGTGGATGAAGTGTTCGAAGATCGAGGAGCTATCAATATGAGAAGAATAAAGAGAGGCAAGAGCTCAAGCTTGGGGATTCCCAAGGCACCACAAGTAAATATTTCAAGGATACTCAAGCATCTAAGCTTGGGGATGCCCCAGTTGGCATCCCATCCTTCTTCTTCAACAATTATCGGTATACCTCGGTTTTTGTTTTGTTCACATAATTTGTGTCCTTTGTGTTTTGTTTTTACTTTAAGAACCATGCTAGTATGAGATATCCCTTTATTTATTTATAGAGTACTTCATGTGCTTCACTTATATCTTTTAAGTATGATGTTATAGAATTGCTCTTTGTGCTTCACTTAAATATTTTGAGTATGGTTTTATAGAATGCTTTGTGTGCTTCACTTATATATTTTGAGCTTGGATATTGGTTAGTCTATATTAATTGTAGAATGCTCTATGAACTTCACTATCTTTTGGAGTATGAATAATACTATCATCTAAAGTGGATTTAGAAGAAGTTTGCTCCCACTATTCCGAATGAGGAGAATTTTGCTTATGTGGAGAGTAGTAAAATTTCTATGCTCGTAGATCATGAAAAGAATGTGTTATGTGATGGTTATATTGTTGAACTCATTCATGATGCTACTGAAAAATATTATGAGGGAGGAATACAAGTTTGTAGGAGTTGCAATAATATCAAGTTTCCTCTCTATATGTTTAAAGTTTTGAAGTTATACTTGTTTTCCCTTCCTATGCTAGTTGATTCTTGTTCCTATAAATTATGTGCTCACAAATCCCTAGGCATAGGAAGTCGGTTAGATTTAAATATGCTAGCCATACTCTTCATGATGCTCTCTTTATGTTTCAATTCTTATCTTTTATGTGAGCATCATTGAAATCATCATGCCTAGCTAAAAGGCATTAAACAAAAGCGCTTGTTGGGAGAAAACCCAATATTTACCCTTAATTTTTTCATGTGTTTACATGATTAAGCTACTGTAGTAATCATGTTTTGTAGCTTCTGTTTCAATAAAGTGCTAACTAAGACCTTTGGGAACACTTGGGTGAAAGTTATTGTGATCTTGCTGTAAAAAAACAGAAACTTTGCGCTCACGAGTTTAGCTTCCATTTTTTACAGAAGAGTGTGATTGAGTTGATTCTTTTTTAAGAAGATTAATAGACAAATTCCTCACGTCCACAAATTTATTTAATAATTTTTGGAGTAGCATAAGTATGGTTGGTGTTAAGATCATTATAGACTGTTCTGTTTCTGACAGATTCTGTTTTCATTGCATAGTTTGCTTGTTTTCTAGTTTCTATGGCTTATATTTCTCAATATAAATTGTAGAAATGATATGGTAAAGTAGGAATTGTGTGAGAACAATTATTAACCTTGTCTTTGACAGTACCAAAGTGAATGGTTTACTCTTTATCATACTAACCTATCTCACGAAGTTCCGTTAAGTTTTGTGCGATTGAAGTTTTCAAGCTTTGTGAGAGATATCGGTATGAAGAGAATAAGGAGTGGAAATACCCTAAGCTTGGGGATGCCCAAGGCAACCCAAAGTAATATTCAAGGAAGACTCAAGTGCCTAAGCTTGGGGATGCCCCGGAAGGCATCCATCTTTCATCTTCAAAACTATCGGTATACCTTACTCGAAGCTATATTTTTATTCGTCACATGATATGTGTTTTGCTTGGAGTGTATTTTAAATTTTACTTGTTGTTGGAATAAAATCATTGGATCTGAAATCTTGAGTGAAATAGAATCCTCCCATGGCTACCTAATTATTTGACTACTCAGCGTTCTTCACTTATATCTTTTTGGAGTAGTTTGTCATTTACTCACGCGCTTCATGTATATCCTATGAGTAAATGGTTGAATGAATTGAATATCATAAATCTGAATTTATATAAGTTTCATATGCTTACAACATGGGGAGTAATGACTTCAGACATAATAAGTATAGGTAGTAAACTTATTGGAAGTTAGCAAGAGCAGAATTGGTCACTTGAACAATTCATGAAAGAATATTGAAGGAAGAGAGATTTCACATATAAATATACTATCTTGGACATCTTTTGAAATTGTGAGCACTCATTAAAATATGACATGCTAAAAGGTTGATGTTGGGCAAGGAATACAACTTAATGGGTTATGTTTTCCTATATCTGAAATGTTATATTCTCTTGGATCATCCAACATGTTGAGCTTGCCTTTCCCTGTCATGCTAGCAAAAAAATTTGCACCAAGTAGAGATACTACTTGTGCTTCCAAATATCCTTAAACCCAGTTTAGCCATGAGAGTTCACCATATCTACCTATGGATTGAGTGAGATCCTTCAAGTAAGTTGTCATTGTTGCAAGCAATAAAAAAAATTCTCTAAATATGTATGATTTATTAGTGTGGAGAAAATAAGCTTTATACGATTTTGTGATGTGGAAGAAATAAAAGCGATGGACTGCATAATAAAGGTCCATATCACAAGTGGCAATATAAAGTGACATTCTTTTGCATTAAGATTTTGTGCATCCAACCATAAAAGCGCGTGACAACCTCTACTTCCCTCCGCGAAGGGCATATCTTTTACTTCTATCTTCTACCCTTATACAATAGTCATGGTGATCATCACCTTTCCCTTTTTACACTTTTTCCTTTGGCAAGCACTTTGTGTTGGTGCGATCCAGATATATATCACTTGGGTGTAGGTTTTCATAAATTATTATTGTTGACATTACCCTTGAGGTAAAAGGTTGGGAGGCGAAACTATAAGCCCCTATCTTTATCTGTGTCCGATTAAAACTTTGAACCCATAAATATCACATGAGTGTTAGCAATTGTGAAAGATTAAATGATAGTTCAGTATGTGGAGTTTGCTGAATCAAAGCTCTTACATAGACCCTTCTCGAAAATAAGATGAATTGCAATTGTTTGATGACTAAGAGCGCGGTTTGTTAGTTTTCAAGAAAGTTTATGATCTATACTTTAACATGTGAATAGCTTGTTACTTGATCATGAGAAGTTTTATGAGTTGAGCCACTATTATGATATATAATGATGCTAGAAAAAGTGATTGGAACTATCATTGATCAAACTCATGCACTTGTTAGCATTCACACTTCATAAATTATTTCTTTTCTTATTTACCTACTCGAGGACGAGCAGGAATTAAGCTTGGGGATGCTGATATGTCTCCAACGTATCTATAATTTATGAAGTATTCATGCTATTATACTATCCATCTTAGATGTTTAATGGGCCTTTATATGCTGTTTTGTATGATTTTTGGGACTAACCTATTAACCTAGAGCCTAGTGCCAGTTTCTATTTTTTTTTCTTGTTTTTGAGTATCGCGGATAAGGAAAATGAAACGGAGTCCAATTGACCTGAAAATTCATGGAGATTGTTTTTGGACCAGAAGAAACCCACAGAGTACTAGAGATGGACCAGGGGAGTCCCGAGGCCACCACGAGGGTGGGGGGCGCGCCCTACCCCCCTAGGAACGCCCCCTATCTCGTGGCCGCCTCGGGGACCCCCCTGACTTGTTCCCGACTCCAACACCTCTTATTTATACCCAAACTTCCAGAAAGAAACCTAGATCAGAAGTTATGCCGCCGCAAGCCTCTATAGCCACGAGAAATCAATCTAGGCCCTCTCTGGCACCCTGCCGGAGGGGGCCATAATCACCGGAGGCTATGGAGGAGGATCCCGGAGGGGCCATCATCACCATGAAGGCTAAGGACCAGAGGGAGAACCTCTCCCCAGGCCATGGAGGAGGAAGCACAAGGGGGAGAACCTCTCCTCCTCTCTCTCGGTGGCACCGGAGTGCCATCGGGAGGGGAATCATCGCCGCGGTGATCGTCTTCGTCAACATCACCATCATCATCTCTTTTACGCGGTCCACTCCCCCGCACCTCGCTGTAATCCCTACTTGAACATGGTGCTTTATGACACATATTATGATCCAATTATGTATTGCCATCCTATGATGTTTTGAGTAGATATCCTTTGTCTTTGGGTTGATTGATGATCTAAATTGGTATGAGTTGTATGTTTTATTTTGGTGTTGTCCTATTGTGCCCTCTATGTCGCGCAAGTGTGAGGGATTCTCATTGTAGGGTGTTGCAATATGTTCATGATTCGCTTATAGTGGTTTGCTTGAGTGGCAGAAGCATAAACCCGAGTAAGGGGGTTGTTGCGTATGGGATAAAGGGGACTTGATGCTTTAATGCTATGGTTGGGTTTTACCTTAATGATCTTTAGTAGTTGTGGATGCTTGCTAGAGTTCCAATCGTAAGTGCATATGATCCAAGAAGAGAAAGTATGTTAGCCTATGCCTCTCCCTCATATGAAATTGCAATGATGACTACTGGCCTTGTTAACAATTGCCTAAGACAATTCCGCACACCGATCCACCATATTCCACACTCGCTATTTATAATATTTAATAATATATTCTAACTTTATGATAACAGTGCCTACTTTTATATTTTATCTCTCCGATACCATGCAAAGTTACCCTCTTCATACCCACAACGTAGTTTTATTTCTCGTTTCTCGTTGTAAGCAAACGTTTAGTGTACATAGAGTCGTATCAGTGGCAGATAGTACTTGAGAGAATACTGATCTTACCTTTAGCTCCTTATGGGTTCGACACTCCATACTTATCACTTCCACCTTTGGGAATTGCTACGATGATTCCCTGCACTTGGGATTATCAAATTGTATTATAAAGTGAACTAACAGTCCATAATGCAATAAATATCAACATAAAAACATGATGCAAAATGGACGTATCAGACAACAACGCGATCATCTGGAAAGCGTGGGCACTGGGGCAGCTCAAAATCTTCCTTTGGCTCCTATTCCAAAATAGGCTTTGGTGCAATGATCGTCTCCGGCGCAGGGGATGGACAAACGGATATTTCTGCCAACTGTGTTTCAAAAACCTAGAATCCTAGGTGCATTTGTTATGGAAGTGTGAGGTTGCTAGGGCTGTGTGCAACACGATGGCCCTCTCGCATGGCTACAAGTCCTTCTATGTGTGTCGGATTTCGGGTTCCGCAGACCCTTGAGAGGTTCGAACTCTGGGGTGCGTGTGAAGAACTCGTCCTCCCCAGTTTGCCAACTCACTAATCTCACGGCCTGGCTCGACAAACTGAATGGAAAGGGGACACGGCAGTTTACCCAGGTTCAGGCCACCTTGCGGTGTAAAACCCTACTCCTGCTTTGTGGTGGATTGGCCTCGATGAGCTAAGGAGGAACTAGTACAATGGAGAACAACCTCGGGAGGAGGGGTGTTCTTGGGCTTGAGTGAGCTGGTGAGCTAATCAGGGTTGAATCAATCCCCCCTCTATGGTGGTGGCTAGGTCCTATTTATAGTGGCCTTGGCCCTCTTACCAAATGAAAGCGGGAAGGGATCCCACAACGGCCAGATTCGAAGGGAGACAACTAGTACATGCCATCCTGACAAAAGTGGTCTTTGCCTGCAAAAGCCTCTGGTCGTGACGTCATGGTGGGCTCGACGATGACTGCCGTCCTGTTGTCTTGGCGGTCTTGGTCTTGTTGCTCCGGAATGGAAATCTTTGCTGATTCCTCGGGACTCCGCGCCTACGCCTACCTCCTTAGCACCAAAGAGGAAACTAGTACACTGCGCCCGCTAGCACCCGCCTAGCCTTAGTCGTCATGGCTCACGTCATCCGAACATCGCGAGGTGAGGCTTGCATAGGAATCTCCACTCCTCGGGAGCCAGCTTGGGGAGGCTGCTCCTCGTGGAGGTCTTGGTGTCGTCCGCCTCGCGAGGCTTGGCCCCCCGCGAGGGTCTCGATTTGTTTGCTGCTGAAGTTGGGCCGTACCAGGCCATCGATGGAGCCACACCGTGGGCTGCAGGCTGGCAAGTCTGGGTACCCTCGTTCCCAGAACACCGATAGATGCCCCTGAGCCCAAGGGTTGCTCGAACTTGGCCCCGAGGCGAAGCCAAAGGGCAAGTGTGGAGCATCGTGGGCCCTAACCGCCTACGGCCTTGGTCGACATGTGGCAATTCACGGGACGTGGGCATCTCCGGTTCCCCATGCAGCCTCGATAACCATTTGACTTGACGAGGCTCTGTTGCATGCAGAGAAAAACCATCATTGAGTGGGATCATGGATGCCGGCGGTTGGCCTCCCTCGGGCTATAAATGAGGGGTGGGGCAGAGCCCCTCTTGCTCATCTCCGTCTTCTTGGTGCCTGCTTATTCTCCTTCTTCCGTGTCTCGTCGTCTTGTTGTAGTTCTCATGGCACCGATCAGGAGGTTCTCCGCCGCCGAGAAGGGGAAACCACCCAAGGTGGGTGTCGGTGTCAAAACCGGCGGATCTCGGGTAGGGGGTCCCGAACTGTGCGTCTAGGCCGGATGGTAACAGGAGGCAAGGGACACGAAGATTTACCCAGGTTTGGGCCCTCTCGATGGAGGTAAAACCCTACGTCCTGCTTGATTAATATTGATGATATGGGTAGTACAAGAGTAGAAATACCACGAGATCGGAGAGGCTAAACCCTAGAAGCTAGCATATGGTATGATTGTTGATGTGTATGTTGTCCTACGGACTAAAACCCTCCGGTTTATATAGACACCGGAGAGGGTTAGGGTTACATAAAGTCGGTTACAATGGTAGGAGATCTGCATATCCGTATCGCCAAGCTTGCCTTCCACGCCAAGGAAAGTCCCTCCCGGACACGGGACGAAGTCTTCAATCTTGTATCTTCATAGTCCAGGAGTCCGGCTGAAGGTATAGTCTGGCCATCCGGACACCCCCTAATCCAGGACTCCCTCAGTAGCCCCTGAACTAGGCTTCAATGACGACGAGTCCGGCGTGCAGATTGTCTTCGGCATTGCAAGGCGGGTTCCTCCTCCAAGTACTTCATAGAAGATTTTGAACACAAAGATAGTATCCGGCTCTGCAAAATAAGTTTCCACATATTGCCATAGAGAATAACATTTACACAAATCTAATCTGCTGACGTATTCCGTAGTGTGACACACCACGGCCAAGCCTTTATCCGAGTCATTTCATTATCCCACCTCAGCGCGTCATGCGAGGCGGTTTCCTTGGCACATCTTGTTAAAGCAGAGATCGTGTCCCCTTATTCCAGGATTCTCATCAATACGGGCGTGGGTAACCCAACCGCGTCATTGATTACGGCGCTTGGAGATAAGCGAGTTTTACCAGGTTGGTGGGGACACGTAGTTAAGTCCACCCATATAAGGGGATAGGGATCCACCTTTTCACCTACGCCTTCTTCCTCCCCTGCTTATCCATTCTCGCGCACTCGAGCTCCAGCGCCCAAGTCCGCAATCCCCACCTCAACCTTCTCCAGCCATGTCCGGAGCGGGAGGCAAGTGGATGGTCTCCTCCGTCATGGAGGGACACATCAAAAAACTGAGGAAGGCCAGATACTTGTCTAACGATATTGTGTACCGGCTTCCCGAAAAGGGGCAGCTCATCCCCACCCCTAGGCCCCATGAGAGGGTGGTGTTCCTCCCCCATTTCCTCCGCGGACTAGGCTTCCCTCTTCACCCATTTGTTCGGGGACTCATGTTCTACTATGGCCTGGATTTCCACGATCTGGCCCCGAACTTTGTCCTCAACATCTCGGCGTTTATCGTCGTGTGCGAGGCCTTCCTCCGCATCCGCCCCCATTTCGGCCTATGGCTCAAGACTTTCAACGTCAAGCCGAAGGTGGTGCGCGGAAACCAGGCGGAGTGCGGAGGCGCCATGGTGGGAAAGATGGCCAACGTCTTATGGCTCGAGGGCTCCTTTGTGGAGACCCTAAAGGGGTGGCAATCGAGGTGGTTTTACATTACCGAGCCGCGCGACCCCGAATGGGTCGCAGCCCCCGTGTTTCGATCCAGAACCCCTACGCGGCTCACCTCCTGGAAGGAGAAGGGCCTGTCGTGGGGTAAAAAAGGAGAGCTGACCAAACTCCAAACATGCATCCAAACCCTGGTGGACAAGAAGCTCAAACTTGTCAACGTTGTCCAGGTTATGCTCATCCACTTGATCCTCCCATGTCAACAACAGGCTTTCAACCTATGGGAGTTCGACCTGACGCAGCACCAAACTCTGAGCAGGCTCTTCGACACGACATACGAAGATGCCTGGAAGGTGCTTGTAACACCCCGGATGTAACTTACCTAATATGTAATCCAACTCTTACCGTTTTCGGCGCTAAGTTATTTTATTTCCTCGGGTTCGGGTTTTTGTCTCCATGTCTTGTTGTCGTTGTCATGCATCTCATATCATGTCATCATGTGCATTGCATTTGCATACTTGTTCGTCTCATGCATCCGAGCATTTTCCCCGTTGTCCGTTTTGCATTCCGGCGCTCCTATCTCCTCCGGTGGCCCTTTCTACCTTTCTTTCGTGTGTGGGGGGTAAACATTTCCAGATTGGACCGAGACTTGCCAAGTGGCCTTGGTTTACTACCGGTAGACCGCCTATCATGTTTCGTACCATTTGGACTTCGTTTGATACTCCAACGGTTAACCGAGGGACCGAGAAGGCCTTGTGTGTGTTGCAGCCCAACACCCCTCCAATTTGACCCAAAACCCACCAAAACCCTCTCCATCATCTAGAGCGTTCGATCACGATCGTGTGGCCGAAAACCGCACCTCATTTGGACTCTCCAAGCTCCCTCTATGCCTATAAATAGGTCCTCCGAAATCCACGGTTCCTTTCCCCCGAAACCCTAGTCCCAGCACCTCCGTGCGGTCGGACACGTCCTGTCCAGCCGGACGAAATAGCCCCCGCCAACCGGGGCTTGCCACGTGGCCCGTGCGCCCCACTTCGCCGCCCAGTGCCGCCGGCCCGCCCGAGCCCAAGGCGGGCCCTCTCCCCGCGCCGATCCGGGCCGCCGCGCCCGAGCGCCCCGCCGCCTCCTTCGCCAACTTCGGTGGCCGGAGCCCCGCGCCGCCCCGTCCCTCAAGTTTGGCCGGCGAGCCTCAAGCCCGCGCCACCGCAATGTCCTCCCCCGCCGGCGACCGCACCAACCCCGGCGTGCCTCGCCCTCACCTCGCCGGCCCCAAGTCCGGCGATCCCCGCGTCCTTCTTCGGCGAGAGATCCGGCCGGCCAACTCCTCCGACGAACTCCGGCGACCTCGTCATCCACGCGTGAACAGTACCCTGGCCAGATCTGGATCAGAAAATATCTCCTCGGTTGACTTTCTCCCGAAACCCTAACTAAATTGCATTTTTCATCGTGCCATAACTTTGCATCCGTAGATCTGTTTTGGGCGTATAGCATATCAAAATGTTCGTCTCAGAGAGTACATCATTTCAATTCATTGCATCATTTTCATTTGAGTTCATCTTGATGCCCGAAATACTGTTGGAAGAGAGCTATTTGAGTTAATTGTCAGATTTGCTGCTCCAAATAGCTATTTGTCATTTTTGCCATGATTAATGTGTGCATGATATGCCCCTGAGCTCTACATGAGTTTTGTTATATGCTTTGCCATCTTTACAGAGGTGCTATCCATCTATTTTTGTGATATGTGTGGTGACTATCACAAGCTTGCAAAGTGGTGCATTCGGTAATGCTGATTTCAGGGACTTAGCAATTCCACTAAGTCCTTGATCTGTTTTTATCAATATGCCATATGTTCATGTTGTTTCCTAGTGATCCGTGCCTCTTTTGAGGATTATTAGTAAGGATGATTTGTTAATCTTGTAGTGCTCTATCCACATGTCTTTGTTTGCAATTATGGAGCAGCCTAGCTTGAGTCAATCGATCTCTACTTTTGCTATTTCGTGAATCTGGAAAGATTATCTACTTGTTAGCGATTTTGCCGAGGATGTTATTGTTGATCCGTGCATGCTATGTTGTTGTTCTTGCCATGTCTAGCTTATATAATGTGTATTCTTGATGGGTGCATGCTTAGATTATCATTCCTTGCTCTGTAGTGAGTGCATCGAGCTCGTAAACATGCCTACTCGTTAAGATATTTGCATGCTTCAGCTTTTAACTAAGTCTGTGATCTGATTATGTTTTTGCCATGTTCACATGCTTGCAATTGTATTTTCAGATCCCTTTTGGCACAAGGTCACTAAGGGACTTTTGTTAAGCTCTTTGAGTAGCTCCATGCCATGCCTTGATTTGCCATGTTCTGTTCCTGTAGCATGTAGTTTTCATGGTCCAAAGTGTGCTACCTGATCTGAAATTCCAAGCTTGTGTTAATTTCACTAAGTCTGAAACCTGTTTATCAATTGCACTTTTGCCATGCTTGTTTGAACCTGTTAATATATGAATTGGCCGTAGCTCAATGTTCATCTTTTGTTAATCTTCATGAGTGGATCCCTGCCATGTATTTTGTTGCCATGTTTGAGTGCTGTAGCATAATTATCTTGGTGCATTTAGATGGCTACTTGCTGTTTATCGCAGACCGGTGCCATATTTGAATTGCTTGCCATTTCCAAACCGTGCATCCGATTCCAGTGTTCTTTATATCGATTTCAACCGAAATCACCGCACCTTTCCAGTGGCACACTTGCTTTTCCAAGTTGAGGTCAGGTTCAATCATTCCTTGTCAAATCTTGCATATGCATCACATATCGCATCCCGCATAGCATACCATGTTTGCATCATGTTGTTCGAGCATTTGCACGTGGTTGATTGTGTTCCTTTTGCTTGTTTGTCTTGTTTGGGTAGAGCCGGGACACGAGTTCACTAACAAGGAGCCCGTTGAGTTTGCTTTCGAGGATCCAGTCAACTCTGACAACTTTGCAGGCAAGATGATCATACCCTCGAAATCACTTCTATCTTTGCTTTGCTAGATGCTCGCTCTTTTGCTATGCCTATGCTATGATGCCTACCACTTGCTTATCATGCCTCCCAAATTGCCATGTCAAACCTCTAACCCACCATGTCCTAGCAAACCGTTGATTGGCTATGTTACCGCTTTGCTCAGCCCCTCTTATAGCGTTGCTAGTTGCAGGTGAAGATTGGAGTTCGTTCCTTGTTGGAACATTATTTTATTGTTGGGATATCACTATATTATCTTGTTATCTTAATGCATCTATATACTTGGTAAAGGGTGGAAGGCTCGGCCTTTTGCCTAGTGTTTTGTTCCACTCTTGCCGCCCTAGTTTCCGTCATATCGGTGTTATGTTCCCGGATTTTGCGTTCCTTACGCGGTTGGGTAATAATGGGAACCCCTTGACAGTTCGCCTTGAATAAAACTCCTCCAGCAATGCCCAACCTTGGTTTTACCATTTACCACCTAGCCTTTTTTCCCTTGGGTTTCTGGAGCCCGAGGGTCATCTTATTTAACCCCCCCTCCCCCCCCGGGGCCAGTGCTCCTCTGAGTGTTGGTCCAAACTAGAGCCCCTTGCAGCACCACCTCGGGGAAACTCGAGGGCTGGTTTTCGTTGTACGGATTGCTTATCCGAGTGTGCCCTGAGAATGAGATATGTGCAGCTCCTATCAGGATTTGTCGGCACATTTGGGCGGTGTTGTTGGATTTGTTTTACCCTGTCAAGGAAATGTCTTGTAACCGGGATTCCGAGTCTGATCGGGTCTTCCCGCTAGAAGGAATATCCTTCGTTGACCATTAGAGCTTGTCATGGGCTAAGTTGGGACTCCCCTGCAGGGATTTGAACTTTCGAAAGCCGTGCCCACGGTTATGGGCAGATGGGAATTTGTTAATGTCCGGTTATAGATAACTTGAACCTTAACTTAATTAAAATGAATCAACGGTGTGTGTTACCATGATGGTCTCTTCTCGGCGGAGTCCGGGAAGTGAACACGGTGTTGGAGTAATGTTTGCCACAGGTTGTTCTCTAGTTCTTCGTTCGTGCTTTGCCTTCTCTTCTCGCTCTCATTTGCGAACAGGTTAGCCACCATATATGCTAGTCGCTTGCTGCAGCTCCACATATTACCTTGCCTTTACCTATAAGCTTAAATAGTCTTGATCGCGAGGGTGCGAGATGCTGAGTCCCCGTGGCTCACAGATTACTTCCAAACCAGATGCAGGGCCCGATGACTCCGTTCCAGATGATGCACTTGAGCTCAAGTGGGAGTTTGATGAAGACTCACGCCGTTACTATGTGTCTTTCCCTGATGATCAGTAGTGGCGCCCAGTTGGGGCGATCGGGACCGTGTCGCTTGTTTGGGTTGATCTTTTATTTTGGTACCGTAGTCGGACCATGAGTGATTCGATGATGTACTGCTATTTATGTACTTTGTTTGACATGGCGAGTGTAAGCCAACTATGTACCTTCCCTTTTATTATCTATTTACATGGGATGTTGTGAAGATTGCCTTACTTGCGACATTGCTTTCAATGCGGTTATGCCTCTAAGTCGTGCTTCGACACGTAGGAGATATAGCCGCATCGAGGGAGTTACAAGTTGGTATTAGAGCCTTCCCCGACCTTAGGAGCCCCCATTGTTTGATCGTTATTAGCAGTCGTTATTGAGTCTAGAAAAATGTTTTGAGTCATCTAGGAATTATATATCGGAGAGTTTAGGAATTCTTTTTACTCCCCAGTCCCTTCATCGCTTTGGTAAGGCATCCTGACGTAGAGTTTTGACTCTTCTCTTCTCAAATTTCACTAAAAAAAATTTAGGATCACGCGGGTATCTTGGAATCGTTCCGATCGATTTGTGACGAGAACATTGTTCTTGGTGCCTCCTGTCATTTAGGGGTTGTGGCAGTGTCTCGGGGAGTTGAGCTCCGAGGTGTTGTCATCACAATTTTATCGTTCCAGTTCTGGAATACCTGAGTTTAGTTCGCCGACATCAAAAATCTCTTTTATGCAGTTGTTGGTGAGATAACCTCGACGCCACCCAGTACTGGGGCGGGAGTTCGGGAGTATTGCCATAACTTGTATAACGGATGCTTTTCGAAGGTTGAGGTAGACGATTTCCAAAGTTTTTCTCAGTTATGTGTTGAAGTATGGATACAGCTGGATGTAGGATTTGCTAGATTTGGGTGAGATATTATGCTTCCCCTGTATCCCCAACACCTAATTGCATAACCGGAAAGGTTCGGGAGTTTCATAGGTGGGAATTCTTGTAGCTATAGTTCTTCTTCCACGGATATTTGGTTTGAGATTGGGTGATCTTTACCGAGTATTCGTTCTTGCTCCGTACCTTGTTGATTTATTCCTCTACCTAAATTCTAAGTGGCTTCTCAATTTATGGATATGTGACCATTTCTATTGGAATGCATTCGTTCATTTTGTTCGGATGTGAAGACTATATGTTGCAATTTCAACCCGTTGGATTCAGCTTCAATTTTATCTATCAATGTGCTAATGGATGTCAACCTCTTTTAGGATGGCTCCTCCAACGTGCACGACTCCGAATCCTGATCCGCCACCACCACCTCCTCCTCCGGAGGCATGGCAAGCTGTGATGGCCGCTACCAATGCAAACACACAGTTGATCATGCAAATTCTTCAAGAGCGCAACCAAGCGAACCAAGCGAACCAAGGCAACCAAGGCAACAATCGGAATCACTTTGCTACACTCAACCAGTTCCTTGCTAACCAGCCAAAGACCTTCAGCAATTGTGTTGAGGCAACTGATGATGACGATCGGCTCATGAACTTATACAAGCATTTCGAGTGCAGTAATGTCAGGCCTGAGGACTTTGTCAAGCTCGCTTCCTTCCAACTCAAAGACCAAGCTGCAGAATGGTTTCAGCAGTACAAAGATTCCAGAGGAGGCCGTGTGATTACCTGGGATGAATTCCATCAAGACTTCAAAGCTCATCATATTCCTCAGAGCGTGGTTGAAAGCAAGCATGAGGAATTCCGCAACCTGAAGCAAGGCTCTATGTCTATCTATGACTACAACAAGTTGTTTCAGAAGCTCGCCTGCTTTGCTAAGCAGGACGTCCCTGACGAGAAGAGCATGATATACCAGTTCAGGGGTGGTCTCAGAGAAGAAATCCAGCTAGCTCTTGTTCTCTTTGAGCCCTTGAGGTACGATGAGTTCTACAACATGGCATTGAAGCAAGAGGCTGCTCAACTGAAGTGTGATGCTTCCAAGAAGCGAGTCAGAGATGCTACTCCTTCTTCCTCTACTCAAGTGGCCAAGCAGCAGAAGTATTGGCTTCCTCCTCCTTCATTCCGTCAGCCTTTTCAGCAGAAGAGCAAAGGTGGCAGTGGATCTTCCCACCCACCCAACCCTGGCTTTCAGAACAAGACTTCGTCTCAAGCTTCAAGATCGAGTGCTCCGTATCATCGTCCGCTTTCAGAGGTCACGTGCAACAAGTGCCAACAGAAGGGTCACTATGCCAACAAATGCTTCAATCAGAGGCGTCTCCCTCCTCCTCCTCCTCCTGTGAGATCGGCAAGTACAGCTGTGGTCAAGCATAACCCCAAGTACGCCAAGGTCAACATGGTGAATGCAGCTCAGGCAGAGGACTCGTCAGATGTCATCATGGGTAACCTTCCTGTTAACGATATTCCTGCAAGAGTTCTTTTTGATACTGGTGCATCGCATTGTTTCATCTCGAGACCTTTTGTTTGTTACTCAAGTGTTGTCGAAACCGTTGGCTATTGTCTCTCCAGCCCGTCAAATGACATCTCGAGTATGCGTTCCGGATGTTACAATCACTTTGGGTGACTATAAGTTCTTGTCTTCTCCAAATGTTCTTGGTGACTCGGATATTGATCTTATTCTCGGGATGGATTGGCTATCTAAGCACAAGGCTAAGCTTGATTGTGCTGCCAGGCAGATTCAATTGACTCATTCGTCTAAGGATGTAATTGTCTTTGCCGCTCGTGATGATACCATCCATCTATTTTCTCTCAATGAGAAGGGTGAACTGGATGCCATCTCTCAAATTCCAGTCGTTTGCAAATATCAAGACGTCTTTCCAGAAGAGCTTCCAGGAATGCCTCCGCACCGGCCAGTTGAATTCGTCATCGATCTTGAGCCTGGCACGGAACCGGTTTGCAAGCGTCCTTACAAGCTCGGACCTGAAGAGTTGAAGGAGCTGAAGAAGCAACTCGATATTCAAGAGCGAATGGGTCTCATCCGACCTAGTTCCTCTCCGTGGAGTTGTGGAGTACTTTTTGTGAAGAAGAAGGATGGAACAGATCGACTTTGTGTTGACTACCGTCCATTGAACAAGAAGACTATCAAGAACAAGTACCCACTTCCCAACATCAACGAGCTGTTCGAACAACTCAAAGGTGCCCAAGTATTCTCCAAGCTTGATCTCCGTTTGGGTTATCACCAGATTTCGATCCGTGAGCAAGATATTCCCAAGACGGCTTTCAGAACAAGCTATGGTTCATATGTATACACTGTCATGTATTTTGGCCTCGTCAACGCTCCTCCGACTTTCTCTCGCATGATGAATTTCGTCTTCAACGCCTACACAAATGACTTTGTTTTGGTCTATCTCGACGACATTCTGGTCTTTTCGAAGAACAAGGAAGATCATGCCAAGCACTTGCGTCTGGTGCTCGATAAGCTCAGGGAACATCAATTCTATGCCAAGTTCTCATAGTGCGAGTTTTGGTTCGATGAGGTTCTTTATCTTGGGCATATCATCTCTGCCAAGGGCATTGCGGTGAATCCTGAGAAGGTGTCTGCAATTGTGAATTGGGAACCACCTCAGAACGTGAAGCAACTCCGTAGCTTCCTCGGTCTCGCAAGCTATTGTCGAAGGTTCGTTGAGAACTTTTCTAAGATCGCGAAGCCTCTTTCAACCTTCTCCAGAAGCACGTCAAGTACGTTTGGTCTCCGGAATGTGACATCGCTTTCAACACTTTGAAAGAGAAATTAGTCACTGCTCTAGTTCTGACTCCTCTTGATGAATCCAAACCGTTTGAGGTCTTCTGCGATGCCTCTCTCCAAGGTCTTGGTGCAGTGTTGATGCAAGAGAAGAAAGTTGTGGCTTATACCTCTCGCCAGTTGAAGCCCAACGAGAAGAACTACCCCACTCATGACCTCGAGTTGGCGGCAGTTGTGCATGCTCTTTTGACTTGGAGACATCTCTTATTGGGAAGAAAAGTGGACATCTTCACTGACCACAAGAGTCTCAAGTACATCTTCACTCAGCCTAATCTCAACCTCAGGCAGACTCGTTGGGTCGAAATGATTCAAGAGTATAATCCGAGTATCGAGTATACTCCAGGCAAGGCCAATGTGATTGCTGACGCTTTGAGCAGGAAGGCTTACTACAACAGTCTAATTCTCAAGCCTTATCAACCCGAGCTTTGTGAAGCTTTCCGCAAACTCAATCTGCAAGTTGTTCCTCAAGGTTTCCTCGCCAACCTTCAAGTCTCTCCTACTTTGGAAGATCAGATTCGCGAGGCTCAACTTCTTGATGCTATGGTGAAGAAGGTGAAGATTGGGATTGCCAAGAGTCAACCCAAGTACAAGTGCTACCGCCTTGATGACAAGGATACTCTCTTCTTTGAGGATCGTATTGTTGTGCCCAAAGGTGACCTTCGTAAAGTGATCATGAATGAGGCTCACAATTCACTCCTCTACATCCACCCTGGGAGTACGAAGATGTATCAGGACCTCAAGCAGGCTTATTGGTGGACTCGAATGAAGCGCGGGATTGCTCAGTTCGTGAATGAGTGTGATGTCTGCAGAAGAGCGAAGGCAGAACACCAAAGGCCAGCTGGTCTCCTCCAACCTCTTGCCATTCGAGAATGGAAGTTTGACCACATTGTGATGGACTTCGTGACTGGTTTCCAAAGTCCAAGCGTGGCAATGATGCTATATTCGTTGTCATCGACAAACTCACTAAAGTGGCTCACTTTCTGCCTATCAAAGAGTCTTTCACTGCAGCTCAATTGGCGGGGCTCTATACCTCTCGAATCGTCTCTCTGCACGGTATTCCACAGGTGATCTCTTCAGACCGTGGCAGCATCTTTACCTCCAAGTTTTGGGAGTCTTTTCAGAAGGCCATGGGAACCAACATCCGCTTCAGCACAGCTTTCCATCCTCAAACTAGCGGTCAAGTCGAGCGTGTCAATCAGATTCTTGAAGATATGCTCAGGGCTTGTGTGATCTCCTTCGGCATGAAGTGGGAGGATTGTCTCCCATACGCCGAATTCTCCTACAACAACAGTTTTCAAGCAAGTTCGGGCAAGGCCCCATTTGAAATCATGTATGGTAGGAAGTGTCGTACCCCTCTCAACTGGTCTGAAACCGGTGAACGTCAACTTCTTGGAAATGACTTGATCACAGGGGCAGAGGAGATGTGCAAAGTCATTCGAGATAACCTCAAAGCAGCGCAATCGCGCCAGAAGAGCTACTATGATAGTAAGCACCGTGATTTGACTTTCGAGATCAGAGATCATGTTTACCTCCGCGTCTCTCCAATGAAAGGTACTCGTCGCTTCGGTATCAAAGGGAAGCTTGCCCCTGGATACGTGGGTCCTTTCAAGATCGTCAGCAAGAGAGGCGATCTCGCCTATCAACTCGAGCTTCCTTCAAACTTTGCAAATGTGCATGACGTGTTCCATGTCTCTCAGCTCCGCAAGTGCTTCAAGACTCCTGACCGCACCGTCAACTTCAAAGACATTGATCTCCAAGAAGATCTCTCTTATCGTGAGCACCCCGTTGCTATTCTTGAAGAGACTGAACGCAAGACTCGCAATAAGTCAATCAAATTCCTCAAAGTCAAGTGGTCACACCATTCCGACCGTGAAGCCACCTGGGAACGCGAGGATCACCTCCGTTCTGAGTACCCGGCGTTCTTCTAGTCCTAGATCTCGGGACGAGATCCTTTCGTAGTGGTGGAGTGCTGTAACACCCCGGATGTAACTTACCTAATATGTAATCCAACTCTTGTCGTTTCCGGCGCTAAGTTATTTTATTTCCTCGGGTTCGGGTTTTTGTCTCCGTGTGTTGTTGTCGCTGTCATGCATCTCATATCATGTCATCATGTGCATTGCATTTGCATACGTGTTCGTCTCATGCATCCGAGCATTTTCCCAGTTGTCCGTTTTGCATTCCGGCGCTCCTATCTCCTCCGGTGGCCCTTTCTACCTTTCTTTCATGTGTGGGGGTTAAACATTTCTGGATTGGACCGAGACTTTCCAAGCAGCCTTGGTTTACTACCGGTAGACCGTCTGTCAAGTTTCGTACCATTTGGACTTCGTTTGATACTCCAACGGTTAACCGAGGGACCGAGAAGGTCTCGTGTGTGTTGCAGCCCAACACCCCTCCAATTTGGCCCAAAACCCACCAAAACCCTCTCCATCATCTAGAGCGTTCGATCACGATCGCGTGGCCGAAAACCGCACCTCATTTGGACTCTCCTAGCTCCCTCTATGCCTATAAATAGGTCCTCCTCCGAAATCCACGGTTCCTCTCCCCCGAAACCCTAGTCCCAGCACCTCCAACGCGGCCGGACACTGTCCGGTCCGGGCCGGACGGAAATCGGACCCCGCCAACCGGGGCTTGCCACGTGGCCGCGCGCCCCACTTCCGCCGCCCAGGCGCCGCCGGCCCACCCGGGCCCAAGGCGGGCCCTCTCCCCGCGCCGATCCGGGGCCACCGCGCCCAGAGCGCCCGCCGCCTCCTTCGCCAAACTCCGGTGGCGGAGCCCCGCGCCGCCCCATCCCTCAAGGTCCGGCCCGGCGAGCCTCAAGCCCGCGCCACCGCGACGTCCTCCCCCGCCGGGCGGACCCGCACCAAACCCCGGCACAACCTCGCCCTCACCTCGCCGGCCCCAAGTCCAGCGATCCCCGCGCCCTCTCCGGCGGAGGAGATCCGGCCGGCCAACTCCTCCGACGAACTCCGGTGACCTCGGTCAATCCGCGCCGTGAATCAGTACCGCCGGCCAGATCTGGATCTGAAAATATCTCCTCGGTTGACTTTCTCCCGAAACCCTAACTAAATTGCATATTTCATTGTGCCATAACTTTGCATCCGTAGATCCATTTTGGGCGTGTACCATATCAAAATGTTCATCTCAGAGAGTACATCATTTCATTTCATTGCATCATTTTCATTTGAGTTCATCTTGATGCCCGAAATGCTGTTGGAAGAGAGCTATTTGAGTTAATTGTCAGATCTGCTGCTCCAAATAGCTATTTGTCATTTTTGCCATGATTAATGTGTGCATGATATGCCCCTGAGCTCTACATGAGTTTTGTTATATGCTTTGCCATCTTTACAGAGGTGCTATCCATGTATTTTTTTTTTTGATATGTGTGGTGACTAGCACAAGCTTGCAAAGTGGTGCATTCGGTAATGCTGATTTTAGGGACTTAGCAATTCCACTAAGTCCTTGATCTGTTTTTATCAATATGCCATATGTTCATGTTGTTTCCTAGTGATCCGTGCCTCTTTTGAGGATTATCAGTGAGGATGATTTGTTAATCTTATAGTGCTCTATCCATCCATGTCTTTGTTTGCAATCATGGAGCACCCAAGCTTGAGTCAATCGAGCTCTACTTTTGCTATTTCGTGAATCTGGGCAGATTATCTACTTGTTAGCGATTTTGCCGAGGATGTTGTTGTTGATCCGTGCATGCTATGTTGTTGTTCTTGCCATGTCTAGCTTATATAATGTGTATTCTTGATGGGTGTATGCTTAGATTGTCATGCCTTGCTCAGTAGTGAGTGCATCGAGCTCGTAAAAATGCCTACTCATTAAGATATTTGCATGCTCCAGCTTTTCACTGTCTGTGACCTGATTATGTTTTTGCCATGTTCAGATGCTTGCAATTGTATTTTCTGATCCCTTTTGGCACAAGGTCACTAAGGGACTTTTGTTAAGATCTTTGAGTAGCTCCATGCCATGCCTTGCTTTGCCATGTTCCGTTCCTGTAGCATGTAGTTTTCATGCTCCAAAGTGTGCTACCTGATCTGAAATTCCAGGCTTGTGTTAATTTCACTAAGTCTGAAACCTGTTTATCAATTGCACTTTTGCCATGCTTGTTTGAACCTGTTAATGGATGAATTGGTCGTAGCTCAGTGTTCATCTTTTGTTAAGCTTCATGAGTGTATCCCTGCCATGTATTTTCTTGCCATATTTGAGTGCTGTAGCATAATTATCTTGGTGCATTTAGATGGCTACTTGCTGTTTATCGCAGACCGGTGCCATATTTGAATTGCTTGCCATTTCCAAACCGTGCATCTGATTTCGGTGTTCTTTATATCGATTTCAACCGAAATCACCGCACCTTTCCAGTGGCACACTTGCTTTTCCAAGTTGAGGCCAGGTTCAATCATTCCTTGTCAAATCTTGCATATGCATCACATATCGCATCCCGCATAGCATACCATGTTTGCATCATGTTGTTCGAGCATTTGCACGTGGTTGATTGTGTTCCTTTTGCTTGTTTTTCTTGTTTGGGTAGAGCCGGGAGACAAGTTCACTAACGAGGAGCCCGTTGAGTTTGCTTTCGAGGATCCAGTCAACTCTGACAACTTTGCAGGCAACATGATCATACCCTCGAAATCACTTCTATCTTTGCTTTGCTAGATGCTCGCTCTTTTCCTATGCCTATGCTATGATGCCTACCACTTTCTTATCATGCCTCCCAAATTTCCATGTCAAACCTCTAACCCACCATGTCCTAGCAAACCGTTGATTGGCTATGTTACCGCTTTGCTCAGCCCCTCTTATAGCGTTGCTAGTTGCAGGTGAAGATTGAAGTTCGTTCCTTGTTGGAACATTATTTTCTTGTTGGGATATCACTATATTATCTTGTTATCTTAATGCGTCTATATACTTGGTAAAGGGTGGAAGGCTCGGCCTTTTGCCTAGTGTTTTGTTCCACTCTTGCCGCCCTAGTTTCCGTCATATCGGTGTTATGTTCCCGGATTTTGCGTTCCTTACGCGGTTGGGTAATAATGGGAACCCCTTGACAGTTCGCCTTGAATAAAACTCCTCCAGCAATGCCCAACCTTGGTTTTACCATTTACCACCTAGCCTTTTTTCCCTTGGGTTTCTGGAGCCCGAGGGTCATCTTATTTAACCCCCCCCCCCCCCGGGCCAGTGCTCCTCTGAGTGTTGGTCCAAACTAGAGCCCCTTGCAGTGCCACCTCGGGGAAACTCGAGGGCTGGTTTTAGTTGTACGGATTGCTTATCTGAGTGTGCCCTGAGAATGAGATATGTGTAGCTCCTATCGGGATTTGTCGGCACATTTGGGCGGTGTTGCTGGATTTGTTTTACCCTATCGAAATGTCTTGTAACCGGGATTCCGAGTCTGATCGGGTCTTCCCGCTATAAGGAATATCCTTTGTTGACCGTGAGAGCTTGTCATGAGCTAAGTTGGGACTCCCCTGTAGGGATTTGAACTTTCGAAAGCCGTGCCCGCGGTTATGGGCAGATGGGAATTTGTTAATGTCCGGTTGTAGATAACTTGAACCTTAACTTTATTAAAATGAATCAACGGTGTGTGTTACCGTGATGGTCTCTTCTCGGCGGAGTCCGGGAAGTGAACACGGTGTTGGAGTAATGTTTGCCGCAGGTTGTTCTCTAGTTCTTCGTTCGTGCTTTGCCTTCTCTTCTCGCTCTCATTTGCGAACAGGTTAGCCACCATATATGCTAGTCGCTTGCTGCAGCTCCACATATTACCTTGCCTTTACCTATAAGCTTAAATAGTCTTGATCGCGAGGGTGCGAGATTGCTGAGTCCTCGTGGCTCACAGATTACTTCCAAACCAGATGTAGGGCCTGATGACTCCGTTCCAGATGATGCGCTTGAGCTCAAGTGGGTGTTCGACGAAGACTCCCGCCGTTACTATGTGTCTTTCCCTGATGATCAGTAGTGGTGCCCAGTTGGGGCGATCGGGACCGTGTCGCTTGTTGGGGTTGATCTTTTATTTTGGTACCGTAGTCGGACCATGAGTGATTGGATGATGTAATGCTATTTATATACTTTGTTTGACGTGGCAAGTGTAAGCCAACTATGTACATTCCCTTTTATTATCTATTTACATGGGATGTTGTGAAGATTGCCTTACTTGCGACATTGCTTTCAATGCGGTTATGCCTCTAAGTCGTGCTTCGACACGTAGGAGATATAGCCGCATCGAGGGCGTTAAAGTGCTTTTCAAGGGTGCCGAGGCCCCCGCATCTGCTACCGAGGATCACGGATTCAGTACGCAGCGTCACGCTCATGCGGTAAGTTGTTCTTTCCTTTTACAGGGTATCAGTTTTTCATAGTTTGACTCCATGCGGGATATAAACTCCCTTACCTTTGACAGGATTGGCAGGTGACGTCCGGACAGATCAACTGTCTGGCTCCTTTGCCCGAAGGCCCAGCAGACGCTCGCTTGGCAAAGCTGCTGGTTCCGACACCCTATGTGGTGCCGGAGAAGAAGGCCGCGAAAAAGGCCACGGGGACTCGAAAGAGTGCTCGGCGCCAGGAGGTGTCGGATCCATCATCCGACGGTTCCGAGGCGCATTCCTCCCGTGAAGACGAGGAGGAAGAATAAGGGACCTCTCCCCCTCCAGCGGGAGGAGAGAAGAAAAGGAAGGTTGCCCTCTCTGGGGAGGCCGGAGGGTCCAAGAAGGGGAAAACCCTTCCTCCGGACTACTCCACCGACGCCGACGACGGCGGAGAGGAGTGGCAGCCCAGGGCCAAGCCCCTAGGAAAATCGTAAGTATCCGGATACCAGAGTAATTCATAGTATTCGTTTATTGCATAGCTTTCCCTTACGTCGAATATGTTTATGCAGCCCACCCAAAGACCGGCTCGACGCGTCGTCGAGCGGTTCACTGGACTCGACGAATGTGAACTCGCTTCTGACGGCTTCCTCCCCCCGCCCTACGGACGACACGGAAGTGTTGTCCCAACAGGTTCCAAGCCGGGAGGAGGTGGTACTGGAGGCGCCGCAAGGCGACCTCCCGGACTCCAGGAGTAAAGGGGATGAAACCCCCCAGGGCTCCAAGTCTGGCTCTAGGCCGGACACCGCTCCGGAACCTTCAAAGGTTCCAGAGTCTGGCGGGGGACCTCCTTCCAGGAGGAGAAAGCCCACCGTGCCGGTGGCCCCCGTCCAACCGGAGGCGCTCCAAGGCACCTCCATCGATGAGGAGCACCGCACTATTATGAGTGCGGTGGTCCAGAAGGTTCGGTCCGCCAAGAGCGGACTGACTGAAGCTTGTACTAGCCTTTTAACAGGCTTTGAGGTAAGTAAAGAATGTGTAAATAATATTACCGCATAGACAGTAGCCCCTGATGCTCTGTTTGGCGTTCGGGAAGAAAAGCCGAATAGAGGATCAAATAAAATTCGCAGGAGTCTAACAAAAATGAGTCAATATGCGTATGCAGGCTTCTCTGCTTGCGTCCGCCGCACTGACTGTGGAGGTGGACACGCTAAAGCAAAACCTCGAGCGGTCCGAGCAAGAGCTCGGGCGTGCCAAGAAGCAGCTCGAGGACAATGAAGGTAAGAAATACCTTGTTTTTAAATATATATAAAAATGTGCAATTGCAAAAAATGACAGGATTATCGTGGCTATTGTAGGGGTCACGTCTGAGGTGGCGACCCTTAAGCAAGCGCTGGTCGAGGCCGAGAAGAGGGCGGCCACGGAGCGCACCGAGCGGGAGAAGTATGAGGCCGAGGTAGGCAAGGTACGGCAAGAGCTCCAGGCTCTCATGAAAAACATGAGAGTTTGGAGCTTGACTCAAAGACGCGAGCGTCTGAGCTCGCGGTGGCTATTGAAAATGCCAAGTCTGCCAAGGCCGAATCTGAGAAGAACCTCCAGGAGTTGGATGAGGTGAAGAAGATAGCGGCAGGTAAGGCATTCTTTATGCAAAGCAAACACATAAACGTGAGTTACTTGTTACTTACCCGAATTCGGAGCTCTCCAGGAGCGTTCGCAGATCTTCCTTGGAGTGTGTCTGATGCCGCCGCATTCTATCGAGCCGAGGAGGGCAGCTCGACAGAGAAGGTGTTCTGGTCTCAGTATGCTGAGGCCGGACACCCCGTGCCCCTGAGCGACCAGCTGAAGCAACTGGTCGAGCTCCACAAGGCGGCCGAACAGGCCATGAAGGGCCTCATTGTTCGGCTGTGGCCTAGAGGGGCTCTGCCTGGGAGCTATTTCGGGCTGGTGCGGCGGCTTGTGGAGGCCTGTCCAAGGATCGAAGTCATCAAGCGCTCTGTCTGCATTGAAGGTTCCCGTAGGGCCCTTGCCCGTGCTAAGGTACACTGGGGCAAGCTGGATGCTGAGAAGCTTGTGAAGGACGGGACACCGCCGGGGAAAGAGCATCGCAAGCCCGAGAATTACTATAAGGATGTTCTGAAGGGTGCCTGCCTTGTGGCGGATGAATGTTCTAGGGATGTAATTTTTGAGTGAAACTTGCTCGTTTTGTCCTGTGTGCTGAAAACTTGTTCATATGCGCTAAGCAATGCTGTTGGAATTTAAAATATTACCTTCTGTGCGGCTGTTTATCAATTCTGAGAGATGGCGAGTCGTCGGCTTCTGCCCCCATGCCGCTAGTGCTGGGGTGTTCGGGGATAAACCTGAGCGCCCTTTTTCCCATGTTTGGGTCCTTCGAGGGAGGCGCTCAGCCCAACGAACAAGGCAATCGGACTATAATGCGTGAACACCCTCACTTAGCCATAGAATTCTATAATTTTAAATTTCGGCGAAGCCCCTGGTATTTGAAAGACCGAGTTTGGGGCGCTATCCACGCCTTGGCCGGACAGAGCCGGCTCCTCGCCCTAAGCGGCATAAGTCTTTAGGGACTCGAAAAAACCTCTCGAACAACGACCAGCTCTCGCTTCATCATGACAGTCAGTTTTAGCTTTCTCCACTAATGTGCTCGACCCAGCTCAACTGGGGCACAATTGCAGTGGTTCTCCTAGTGGTACCTTAGCCGATATAGCGGAACGTAAGGAACCAAAACATAGGAGCCGGGCAAACCCAACTATTGACCCAAGACATGATTCGGAGCCGATGCATATAATGCTATAAGTTCGGGGTGCCGCACTTGTTAAAGTGTTCGGACTTCTCACACCATATTGAGGGGTACTAAAGCCCCTGGCGTGTTTTGGCTGTCCCAACGTGTACGGGTGCAACATGTCGTTAAGGAACATATATAAAGAAAAAAGGTAATGCAAAAATAGACGAAAGCTATGCATTGTTTATTAAAAAGGGCTGCGATCAAAGCAGAATGATACAAATAATGCGATAAGTGAAAGTCTGGACTAGTTAACATGTCTGTTCCAGGGGCAAGCTGCGGAATAGTATGCTGAACAGGTATACTGCTCGTGATAGAGACCACCTGGGAGTTTCATAATGCGGTGTGGCTTGTCTGCTTCCCTGGTTCTTGCATCGTTTGTGCGGCAATTGAACTGCCGAACAGGCCTTCCGAAGGATGGAGTCCTGAAAGTAAGAGAAAATTAAAAAATCGGTAGCCCCTGGTGCGGTTTAAGCTGTGTTTCGGGCATGCCGTGATGGTGCCCCTCCCCCTGTACCCATGGTATTTCTAGAGCGTAGTTATGTACGCGAAGTACTGGTGTCGCATTTTTGCGAGGGCTGGTGTTGGGGCCGCATTGCTACGCCTGCTCGGATCATGCCAGGCGGTCTTGTTGTAGGTTACTCCGGGCGCGCTTGACGGTGTCCGGTCATTTAGTGGCTGGACTGGAGAACTGCCTGGAGAGGCTGCTTTGTACTTCCGCTGCAAGGGCTGCCGTGTGCTCCTCCGTTCGGAGGGAGCGTTCGGTGTTTCCATTGACCGTAATTACTCCTCGAGGGCCTGGCATCTTGAGCTTAAGGTATGCATAGTGCGGTACCGCATTGAACTTGGCGAATGCGGTTCACCCGAGCAGTGTGTGATAGCCATTGTGGAATGGGACTATGTCGAAGATTAACTCCTCGCTTTGGAAATTATCCGGAGATCCGAAGACCACTTCAAGTGTGACTGAGCCTGTACAGTTGGCCTCTACACCTGGTATTACGCCTTTAAAGGTCGTTTTGGTGGGCTTGATCCTCGAGGGATCTATGCCCATTGTCTGCACTGTATCCTGGTAAAGCAGGTTCAGGCTACTACCGCCGTCCATGAGGACTCTAGCGAGGTGAAATCCGTCAATAATTGGGTCTAGAACCAATGCGGCGAATCCGCCATGACGGATGCTAGTGGGATGGTCCCTTCAATCAAAGGTGATCGGGCAGGAGGACCATGGGTTGAACTTTGGGGCGACTGGCTCTACCGCGTATACGTCCCTTAACGCGCGCTTCCGCTCCCTTTTGGGGACATGGGTTGCGTATATCATGTTCACCGTCCGCACTTGTGGGAGGAAACCCTTCTGTCCACTGTTGTTCGGCGGCCGGGGCTCCTCGTCATCATCGCTATGCAGCCCCTTGTCTTCATTTTAGGCATTTAACTTGCCTGCTTGCTTGAACACCCAACAATCCCTGTTGGTGTGATTGGCCGGCTTTTCGGGGGTGCCATGTATCTGGCACAAGCAGTCGAGTATATGGTCCAAACTGGACGGTCCCCTAGGATTCCTTTTGAATGGATTTTTCTGCTGACCGGATTTAGAGCCTCTGAATCCGGCATTAACTGTCGTATCCTCAGTATTGTCGCCGTTAGTGCGGCGCTTCTGCTTGTTGCGACACGACCTGCCACTACTGTCCCTGGTATCCGAATTACCAAGGTTCTTGGTCATATTGTTGCTACGAGCAAGCCATCTATCTTCTCCCGCGCAAAAGCGGGTCATGAGTGTCGTGAGTGCTGCCATAGACTTCGGCTTTTCCTGTCCAAGGTGCCGGGCAAGCCACTCGTGACGGATATTGTGCTTGAAGGCTGCTAGGGCCTCAGCGTCCGGACAGTCGACTATTTGATTTTTCTTTGTTAGGAACCGTGTCTAGAATTTCCTCGCCGATTCCTCTGGTTGCTGAATTACGTGACTTAGGTCATCGGCGTCTGGGGGTCGCACATAAGTGCCCTGGAAATTGTCGAGGAATGCGGCTTCCAGGTCCTCCCAACAACTGATTGATCCTGTTGGCAAGTAGTTAAGCCAATGCTGAGCTGGTCCTTTAAGCTTGAGTGGGAGGTATTTGATGGCGTGGAAATCATCACCACAGGCCATGTGGATATGAAGGAGATAATCCTCGATCCATACCGCGGGATCTGTTGTGCCATCGTATGATTCGATATTTACGGGTTTGAAACCCTAGGGGATTTGATGATCCATTATTTCGTCTGTGAAGCATAGTGGGTGTGCGGCGCCTCTGTACTGGGCTATATCATGATGTAGCTCCAATGAGCTTTGCCTACTGTGTTCGGCCCTGCCGAATTTGTGGCTGGCGTCACGGTTACCTTCTCGGGCGGTGGGGCGCCCACGCGATCTGTAGATCGATCTTGTTTGCCTTGCCTTGTTCTCCAACATATCTCGTAAGTCCGGCGCATATTCCCGTGCCTTGGTATGGGGTGCGGCTTGAGTGGAGGGCCGAGAGGCCTCTTTGTCGCGGCCACGAGGTGGCCGGTCGGCCGCATCAAGTGCTTCCTCCTCTAATCGGGGTAGCAACCTGCGCTTTGGGTAGCTCTTGGAGGGGCGTTCGAGTTTATGCTCTTCGGCCGCAAGGACTTCAGTCCTTCTGTCGACTAGCAAATCTTGATCAGCTCTAAGATGTTGTTGTTTTTTCTTGAGGCTTCTTGCCGTGGCCATAAGCCTGCGTTGAAAACGCTCTTGCTCGACGGGATCCTCTGGCACGATGAATTCGTCGTCGTCGAGGCTTGCCTCGTCTTCGGAGGGAGGCATATAATTATCGTCCTCGACCTCTCTGTCTGCCGCTCTCTCATGAGGGCTGGTTTCTCCATCCTCCTATTCTAAATCTTGCTGGAGGGGGTTTTCTTCGGCACTTTCCGGAGTATTATTATCTCCCGTGCTGGAATCACCGTATTTGTTTTGGCGGGATTTTGAGCGGCGCTGCTGACGCCAGCACTTAGGCTGTTTCTTGGAGGGGTCATCCTCCGCCGTTCCATCGCCATCTCCTTATTTTCGGGTGTCCACCATGTATATGTCATATGACGAGGTGGCTTTCCAGGGCCTGATAGGCGCTGGTTCTTCATCGTCTCCTTCATCGGGGTCCATACCGTCCATGTCTTCGGAGTCGAAGTCGAGCATGTCGGTTAAGTCGTCGACAGTGGCTACAAAGTGGGTGGTGGGTGGGCTTTGAATTTATTCATCGTCCGTACCCCAACCTTGCTGACCGTAGTCCGGCCAGGGCTCTCCTGATAAAGAGAGAGACTTCAGTGTCTTCAGGATATCACTGAAAGGCGAGTGCTGAAAGATGTCCCTGGCAGTAAACTCCATGATCGGCGCCCAATCAGATTCGATCGGCAGGGGCGCGGAGGGTTCGGAGTCCGGCTCCTTGGAGTCACGAGTCTCGCAGAGTACGGGGCTGGTGTTTGGCTCAATCGCCGTTGGGATCGCAGCCCCCGAGGTGGCGTCCAACCGCCCATCCTCGATCGGCGCAGTTGGCTCCGAATTAGGGGTCGAAGCTGATGCGGGTGCGGCCTCCAGGGCACTGTTCAGCAGCAAAGCTAGATCATGCTCGTCGGGATAGTGCGGCGCGCTCAGCAATGGCTCGAATCCGTCGAAGATCAAGTCCCCGTGGATGTCAGCCGTGTAGTTTAAACTTCCAAATATGACCTGACGGCCAGGGGCGTAGCTTTCGATCTGCTCCAGACGGCCAAGTGAATTGGCCCGCAGTGCGAAGCCGCCGAAGACGAAGATCTATCCGGGGAGGAAGGTCTCACCCTGGACTGAATCGCCATTGATGATCGTAGGAGCCATCAAGCCTGACGGCGACGACACAGAGGAACTCTCAATGAAAGCACCAATATCGGTGTCAAAACCGGCGGATCTCGGGTAGGGGGTCCCGAACTGTGCGTCTAGGCCGGATGGTAATAGGAGGCAAGGGACACGAAGTTTTACCCAGGTTCGGGCCCTCTCGATGGAGGCAAAACCCTACGTCCTGCTTGATTAATATTGATGATATGGGTAGTACAAGAGTAGATCTACCACGAGATCGGAGAGGCTAAACCCTAGAAGCTAGCCTATGGTATGATTGTTGATGTGTGTGTTGTCCTACGGACTAAAACCCTCCGGTTTATATAGACACCGGAGAGGGTTAGGGTTACATAAAGTCGGTTACAATGGTAGGAGATCTACATATCCATATCGCCAAGCTTGCCTTCCACGCCAAGGAAAGTCCCTCCCGGACACGGGACGAAGTCTTCAATCTTGTATCTTCATAGTCCAGGAGTCCGGCTGAAGGTATAGTCCGGCCATCCGGACACCCCCTAATCCAGGACTCCCTCAGTGGGGCCAGACTCGCCGCCGCCCAAGAAGGGGCGAGGCCGTCCTCACAAGCATGCTGTGAGCCCAGCGGTATCTCCCCAAGGGTGCGGGCGCACTTCTTCGGGGGCCGGTGTCGCTTTGGGTGGCCGCGGCGGCACTTCTTCTCAAGGTGGGGGCCGCCAAGGGCGAGGCGGCCCCTGCGATGAGGGGAGGCGTGCCATGGTTGCGCGGCCTCCTCAGCCGCACTTCCATTCGGTGGATGTGCTCCCCGAGTTCATCGGGTGGTCGGAGAAGCCTGCCGGCACCTGGATCTAGCTTCCACTCTCCTCGGCTTGACGGTCTCTGGCTGCAGGCCGACGGCTGCTGCAGCAAGGCCTCGTGGGCCGGGGTCGAGGTCACCGCCGGAGGCAGCATGGCCCTGACCCGTGGTTGGCAGGCGTTCGCCTGCGCATGAGGCCTGAGCGGGAGGTGCACCCTCCACTTCAAGTACGACGGCATCACGACCCTTTGCGTGAGGGTGCTCAGGGTGGACGGCCGCCACGTAGGGTGCTGCCCCGAGGATGGCAGTAGCGACGATGAGCTTGGCCTTGACAACATCCGCGACGACGACGAGGGCGAGTTTGCCCTTGGTGACGGCCACGCTTCTCCCAGTGGCGGCGGCTCCTCCTCCGGCGAGAGCACCGACAGCGGCGACTATGATCAGCCACCCCGCCACCAGACTCGGATTGGGGAAGGCGACGGGTCATCTCACCGTTGTGCTCCGGTCAAGCGGGAGGAAGACTCCGGCTGAGTACGCGGCTGCCGGATTCTGGCTCAGGAGCTGCTCTGGTCACCCAGGCCACTTTTGTTTAACGTTTCCTTCTTCCTGCATTTTGCAAAAAGTAGATGGCCCCGTTGGGGTGTGTAATGAACTGTGGCACTTACGCCATTATGCTATGCTTATTATTGTGATGTTATGTCGTGCTATCTGTATTCCGAGTAGACGCGGTTTGGGTAACTTAGCTTGGCATGCTCGCAGTAGTTTAGTTTCCCATCTCACGAGGGCGTGCCCTTCGACATCTGGTGAAGCTCCCTTCCCGACGGCTCAGGAGCCATCGGCCTCAGGACACACGTAGAGCTGCAGAGATGTTAGAAAATCTAACGGGGTGCCTTGTTCTTCTTTGCACGAGCCCCCAAGCGTGAGTTAGTTGTGGCTTAGTGCACCGCATCGTGCTGCCCGAGGGGCATGGGCTTAGAGTGTGTGCACGCCCATGAGCTCATTCTAGAGCGCCTCGCGAGGATCAAGGAAGTCGAAGCTCTAGAAGTCGAGGCTCTGGGGCGACAGGGCTTTGGCGAAGTGTGTTCGTGGTGCGGGCGAACCCAACGCACGCACACACCTGCCCAGCCCCCGCGCACGAGACGCGTGAGGAGGAGCGACGGGCAACTGCCGCTCAATTGAGCCAAGACTAAAAGGCGAGAGAAATAAAAGGGGAGAATCCAACTTGGCAATCAAAAAATGCGAGATCTGCAAATTCCATTAAAAAGTTGCAAACCAGCTATAGAAAGCAAGCAAATGAATAGCCGCGTCAGGCACCTAGTCTAGTCTTCTCACCAGCGCGGAGCTAAGTGCTGCCACTAGGACGTGGGAGGGAGCCCCTGAGGCCTGAGGGCGGCACTCCGGAGACTCCGGGGCGTGTACATCCCGACTCATTATTATGTGAGAGTGTCACGAGCGGAGACCTTCACAGGCACGGGGCCTTGCTTCATGGGTAGAACTTCTGGAGGTGCTAGATGTTCTTGGCATTCTGGATGGGGATCCCGTCCTGCGTCCCCAAGCGCACGGCGCCAGGCCTGGAGATACAGGCGATCCTAAATGGGCCCTCCCACATGGGTGAAAGCTTATGCAACGCCTCCTCGGAGACCATCCGCCTTAAGAAGAGATCACCCACCTCAAGCGTCCTGGAGTGGACGTTGATGAAGCTATGTACCTAGGGTAGGGTCATGGACCAGTCCAATATACCCTCCCCAAGGACATCTCTACAAAGAATCAGAAGCAGTCGAAGAGAAACCATCATCCACTCGACCGTGGAGACGCGCTCACTCGACCACCTTGAAGACACTCGACCACCAGAAGATGAGGAACCCTCCACTCTGCAACGATCAGGACTTAAACCATAGCATTATGAGTATTTATGACACTTTACTGTAGACATTGCCAGTAACGCCTTTCCTTTATGAGCATTGAACCCTGTGTAACGGAGGGGAGCTGGGGTCCTGGCGCACTCTATATAAGCCACCCCCTCCTCTGGGACAAGGGTTCACATCTTTTGTAAACTCACACACACATATAATCCAGTCGACCGCCTCAGGGCACCGAGACGTAGGGCTGTTACTTCCTCCAAGAAGGGCCTGAACTCGTAAAACTCGCATGTACAACTCCTTCATAGCTAGGATCTTGCCTCCTCATACTTACCCCCCATTCTACTGTCAGTCTTAGACCAACGACAGTTGGCGCCCACCATGGGGCAGGTGTCTTAGCGACTTATTGGAGAAGTTGCAATTTTTTCGATCCCCATCATCATGGTTCCAGGCGGAGGTTTGGCTGAGGGCCGCGAGATCCGTCTCGGCGCGCTCGTGTTTGTCGCCGACGACTCCGCTTGGCTTCAGGAGGCACCACTCGACGTCGACGCGCTCCCCACCCGCGGGGCGACGCACTTTCACGTGTGCGTCCGCGGAGTCCTCCTGCGGCAACCGTCGACCCAGTACCAGTCGACTCCAACGGCTTTCCCCCTCCCTGTGACCCTCCAGAGCAAGCGCACCGGCCGGTTGACGATTCAACGGTGGGTGAAGCATGCGGTGGCCCGCCAGTCGGCCACCCCTCAAGTCGCGGCGATCGAGCCCGACGAGTCTCTCTACGGCCTGTTCGATCTGTCGACTGGCTCCGTAGAGACTGCATCCGAGTGTGGCAGCAATGACTCGGCAGCAGAAGTCCTGATGGTCAATGGACCACGTGGTCCTCCTGGCTTCAATCATGTAGACGGAGGTGGCGGGAACGGTGATCCGTCGCGCGTTCACGAGGAGTACTGCCCCGAGCCTCTCTCCTCGCAGCAAAGAGAAGAACTTCGTCGCCGAAACATGGATGCCCTGCATACTCCTATAGTTGGAGAAACACCCGAGGCCCAGGCCTTGGAGCAGGCTCGCTTGGCCAATCTGGCTGAGCGCACTCGACTGGAGAACCTCCAGCACGCACTCGATGATCGCGCTCGTCAACGTGCTCCTGAGTCCAGCCGACGCCAACTTTTTCCACCTCCGAATCAGGTATACCGAACACCGATCCAAAACCTAGCAGCTACTGCCCGGATAGCAGAGTCGATTCAACCTTCCCAGTCAGAAGCTGGCCGAGGTCTGGCGCAGATCAGGGCCTTGCTCCGGGCAGCGGGAGAGCAGAATACGGTCGTGTCTCAGTCGCGGAATAGGATCCATAGAAGATCCGTGGTCGCAGATACAGTTCAGTCAGCCCATAGCCTGAGATCGCCCCCGAGGCGTGAGGGACGTGGGGAGCGGCGTGATCAGTATAGAAACCAGGAGCAGTATGATCGTCGAGCCGATCGCGATGGTCACCGTCGAGTGCCCACGCCTCCTCCAAGGAGTGGGTCATACATGCCGCGGCCACATGAAGACAGGCGCCCTGACAGCATCGGAAGAGGTATTCCAATCGACCCCAAGGAGCCAGGCTTTGATGCGAGATCTATTCTCATGCAGGGCTTGGTCAACAGAAACAGAGCTCACCGAGATGGCCATGACAGAGGCCCGCAAACCAGCAATAGGGTGCATGTCTCTGGCCCAGAGTGCTTCAGTAGAGCTATCAGAGCTGCAGTGATTCCCCCCAACTTCAGGTTGGCGACTGGAGTCAGTAAGTTCACCGGAGAGTCCGAGCCTGACACCTGGCTCGAAGACTACCGAGTGGCTGTCCAGATTGGTGGCGGCAATGATGAGGTGGCCATGAAACACCTTCCTCTGATGTTGGAGGGCTCGGCTAGAGCGTGGCTGAATCAGTTGGCACCTGGCAGCATCTATACTTGGGAAGATATCGCCTGAGTGTTTGTCAGAACGTTTGAGGGTACTTGCAAACGGCCAGCAGGTTTGATAGAATTACAGTATTGCGTCCAGAAACCGAATGAAACTTTGAGAGATTATATCTAGAGGTGGATCACCCTGCACCACACGATGGAAGATGTGTCTGATCATCAGGCAATTTGTGCTTTCAAGGAAGGCGTCAGATACCGGGAGTTGAATCTGAAATTCGATTCGATAGGAAACATGACTCTGACTCGGATGATGGAAATTGCCACCAAGTATGCCAATGGTGAAGAGGAAGAGCGACTGCGGAGCGGCAAGCACAAAGCAGTCACCCACGAAGCCGGAGGAGGAAACTCCAATCGGAAACAAAAACGCAAGGCCGAAACAACTGCTCCGGGTGAGCCCTTGGCTGTGGTTCAAGGAAAGTTCAAGGGGAAGCCCAAAGGGTCGTGGAACCCCAAGAAAGTAAAAGATCAAGATGGAAATGACGTGTTGGATCTGCCGTGCCATATCCACACCAAAAAAGATGAAGAAGGTAATTTCATTTACCCAAAGCATACCACTCGATAGTGTCGGCTCCTGGTCCAGCAGTTTCGAGAGAAACGGCCCAAGGAAAAGGAGAAGGAGGCAGACAAGGCTAAGAGTGAAGGGGAAGATGATGGTGGTTATCCTCACGTGAATTCCACTCTGATGATTTTTGCTGATGTTGAAAACAAGAGTCGATTGAAAGTCATCAACAGAGAAGTGAACATGGTCGCTCCGGCGACACCCAGTTACTTGAAATGGTCGCAGACTGCCATTACGTTCGACCAGTCTGATCATCCAGCGCACATCGCCACCCCTGGGAGGCAAGCGCTAGTGGTCAACCCGGTGGTCGAAGGCACTCGACTGACAAAGGTCCTGATGGACGGTGGCAGTGGCCTGAACATTCTGTATGCAGAAACGTTGAAAGGAATGGGCATTCCGATGTCCAGACTCAGTGAAAGCCATATGAGTTTCCATGGGGTCATCCCAGGCAAGAAGGCTGCGTCCCTCGGTCAGATTGCACTCGACGTGGTTTTCGGTGATGCCAAAAATTACCGCAAAGAAAAGTTGACGTTTGAAGTCGTGGATTTTCAGAGTGCGTATCATGCAATTCTGGGCAGGCCAGCTTATGCACGATTCATGGCTCGACCTTGTTACGTGTACCTCAAACTGAAGATGCCTGGTCCCAGAGGAGTGATCACTATCTCTAGTAATCGGAAAAAGGCGGAAGAGTGTTTCCAGAAGGGCTCAAAGATCGCCGATGCCCAGATGGCCGTGGTAGAATTGCAAGAATACCAGAAAAATGCAGACCCGGGTGACTTGTTGCGAGCCAAGAAGCCAGCCACGGATTCAGCATTCCAGTCGTCTGGCGAGACGAAGTCTGTTCACATTCACCCGACGGACCCCAATGCAGCTCCGACCCACATTTCGACCACACTCGACTCCAAATAGGAAGAAGCGCTCATCCAGTTCCTCCGTGAGAACTGGGACATCTTTGCATGGAAGCCTTCTGACATGCCAGGTGTTCCCAGGGGACTGGCTGAGCATCGTTTGCGAGTCGACCCAGAAGTGAAACCAGTCAAAGAGCATCTTCGACGGTCCGCCGTCCAGAAAAGAAAAGCAATCGGCGAAGACGTGGCTTGGCTTTTGGCAGCTGAGTTTATCCGAGAGATTTACCACTCCGAGTGGTTAGCCAATGTTGTCATGGTCCCAAAGAAAGATGACTCACTCCGCATGTGCATCGATTTCAAGCATATCAATCGGGCCTACCCGAAAGATCACTTCCCTCTCCCTCGCATCGATCAGATAGTCGATTCGACTGCTGGGTGCAAGCGTCTGTCCTTTTTGGACGCCTACTCCGGGTACCACCAGATCCGTCTGTACGGACCCGAAATAAAGACAGCTTTTATCACCCTGTTCGGGTGCTTCTGTTATGTCACAATGCCATTCGGCTTGAAGAACGCCGGAGCCACATTTATGCGGATGATTCAGAAGTGTCTGCTCACTCAGATCAGTCGGAATGTGGAAGCATACATGGATGACATTGTGGTCAAGTCACGTAAAGGTTCTGACCTGCTGACCGACCTTGCTGAAACCTTTGCCAACCTCAGAAGGTATGATATCAAGCTCAATCCATCAAAGTGCACGTTTGGAGTTCTAGGCGGAAAGTTACTCGGTTTTCTTGTTTCCGAACGAGGAATCGATGCTAACCCAGAGAAAGTAGGCGCTATACTCCGAATGAAACGCCCTGTGCGTGTGCATGATGTCCAGAAGCTTACTGGTTGCTTGGCCGCCCTAAGTCGATTCATTTCTCGCCTCGGTGAAAAGGTGCTGCCTCTTTACCGACTGATGAAGAAATCAGATAAGTTCGAGTAGACTCCAGAAGCTGATACAGCATTTGCAGAGCTAAAAGCCCTGCTTTCCACCCAGCCGGTGCTTGCTGCTCCAATCAGCAAAGAGCCTCTATTGCTTTATATAGCAGCCACTGGACAAGTCGTCAGTACAGTACTTACGGTCGAGCGGGAAGAAGAAGGAAAAGCGTACAAAGTTCAATGCTCAGTTTATTATATTTCTGAAGTCCTACCCCGTCAAAGCAGAGATATCCTCACTATCAGAAGCTTGTCTATGGAATTTACATGAACACGAAGAAGGTTGCACACTACTTCTCAGATCACTCTGTTATAGTCGTCAGCGACACTCCATTGTCAGAGATTCTGCACAACAGGGATGCAACTAGTCGAGTGGCAAAATGGGTGATTGAACTGCTTCCCTTGGATATCAAGTTTGAGGCAAAGAAAGCTATCAAGTCCCAAGCAATAGCAGATTTCCTCGCCGAGTGGATCAAACAGCAACTGCCGACTCAAGTTCACTCTGAGCACTGGACCATGTTCTTTGACGGATCCAAGATGTTGAACGGTTCTGGTGCTGGAGTAGTTCTGGTAGCCCCCCGCGGAGACAAGCTCAGATATGTCCTCCAGATTCACTTTGATTCCTCCAACAATGAAGCAGAATATGAAGCACTCCTGGATGGGTTGCGCATGGCCATCTCACTCGGCGTCCGTCGCCTCATGGTCTATGGCGACTCAGATTTGGTAGTTAATCAAGTGATGAAGGAGTGGGACGTCAGAAGTCCAGCCATGACTGGTTACTGCAACGCGGTGAGAAAGCTTGAGAAGAAGTTCGAGGGGTTAGAACTCCACCACATCCCCCGATTGAAAAATCAAGCAGCCGATGAATTGGCAAAGATAGGTTCCAAGAGAGAAGCCATTCCCAGCAATGTGTTCTTGGAGCATATTCACACGCCGACAGTTCAGGAAGACCCTTTCACTGAAGAGCCTCCGCAACCTAAGAGCGCCACGGATCCGACTGAAGTCGAGGTCCCAGCTGTGGTCGACCTGATCATGGAGGTTCTGGCCATTACCCCCGACTGGACGGTGCCCTACATTGCGTACATCCTCAGGAAAGAGCTCCCAGAGGATGAAGAAGAAGCTCGACAGATCGTCCGTCGATCCAAAGCTTTTACTGTGATAAGAGGGCAGCTGTTCAGAGAAAGTGTGACTGGAGTCGGTCAGAAGTGCATAACACCAGAAGAAGGTCGAATGATCCTCAATGACATCCACTCGGGGACCTGTGGTCACCATGCGTCCTCTCGGGCCATCGTGGCTAAAGCATACCGAGCTGGGTTCTATTGGCCACGAGAAAATGAGATGGCGAAAGATATAGTCAACAGATGTGAAGGTGTCAATTTTACTCCGATATGTCTCACAAGCCAGTGTCAGCCCTGAAGACCATCCCCCTCGTCTGGCCCTTCGCTGTTTGGGGAGTGGATATGGTTGGACCGCTGAGAACCGGCAAAAGCGTCTTCACTCACGTGCTTGTTGCAGTCGACAAGTTTACCAAATGGATCGAAGCTAAACCTATCAAGAACCTTGACGCTAGCACCGCTATCAGTTTTATCAGAGAATTGACATTCAGATATGGAGTCCCACACAGCATCATCATGGACAACGGATCGAACTTCGATTCCGATGAGTTCAGAGCTTTCTACGCCTCTCAGGGCACTCGAGTCGACTATGCTTCTGTTGCTCACCCGCAGTCGAACGGACAAGCAGAAAGAGCCAATGGCCTAATTCTCAAAGGACTGAAACCCCGACTGATGTGTGATCTCAAACACGCAGTAGGTGCTTGGGTTGATGAACTTCCGTCAGTTCTGTGGGGTTTAAGGACAACTCCTAATCGGTCGACTAGAAAAACTCCTTTCTTCTTAGTCTATGGAGCCGAAGCTGTTCTGCCAAGTGACTTGCTCCACAATGCACCCCGAGTTGAACTCTTCTCCGAAGCGGAAGCAGAGCAGGCCCGGCAAGATTCAGTCGATCTCTTAGAGGAGGAAAGAGAGATGGCCTTGATCCGCTCGACCATTTATCAGCAAGATTTGCGTCGATTCCACGCCAGGAATGTGAGGGGTCGGGCCTTTCAAGAAGGAGACTTGGTTCTTCGAGTGGATCAGCAGAAACCACACAAGCTCGCTCCAACTTGGGAAGGCCCCTTCATCGTCACCAAAGTTCTCCATAACGAAGCATACCATCTTTACAGTATCGAGGATCAGAAAGACGAGCCACAGGCTTGGAACGCGGAGCTGCTCCGCCCCTTTTATACTTAAACACTCGTTCGAATAAAATGTAATAAGCAACACCTTTTGTAATTCATTTATCAAAGACAAGAGCTTATGGTTCTCTCATTTGATTGTGTTGTTCTTATTTACTCCTGAAATCCCCCAGTGGGTGGGCTTAGTCGCGAATCCGTTCCGCCTAAATTCGGAAAAATCCTACCGAGTGGAGAGCAATCCTCCCACTCGGGGGCTTAGCTGTAGTCGAGTACTCACCTAAGTTCTCTCACTAAGAGGCTTAATGGCAGTCCAGCACTCGCCTAAGTTTGAAAAATCCTACCGAGTGAGAGCAATCCTCCCACTCGGGGGCTTAACTGCAGTCGAGTACCCGCCTAAGTTCTCTCACTAAGAGGCTTAACGGTAGTCCAGCACTCGCCTAAGTTTGAAAAAATCCTACGAGTGGAGAGCAATCCTCCCACTCGAGGGCTTAGCTGCACTCGAGTACTCACCTAAGTTCTCTCACTAAGAGGCTTAACGGCAGTCCAGCACTCGCCTAAGTTTGAAAAAATCCTACTGAGTGGAGAGCAATCCTCCCACTCGGGGGCTTAGCTGCAGTCGAGTACTCACCTAAGTTCTCTCACTAAGAGGCTTAACGGCAGTCCAGCACTCGCCTAAGTTTGAAAAATCCTACCGAGTGGAGAGCAATCCTCCCACTCGGGGGCTTAGTTGCAATCGAGCACTCGCCTAAGTTCTCTCACTAAGAGGCTCAACGGCAGTCCAGCACTCGCCTAAGTTTTAAAAAATCCTACCGAGTGGAGAGCAATCCTCCCACTCGGGGGGCTTAGCTGCAGTCGAGCACTCGCCTAAGTTCTCTCACTAAGAGGCTTAACGGTAGTCCAGCACTCGCCTAAGTTTGAAAAATCCTACCGAGTGGAGAGCAATCCTCCCACTCAGGGGCTTAGCTGCAGTCGAGTACTCGCCTAAGTTCTCTCAGTAAGAGGCTTAACGGCAGTCCAGCACTCGCCTAAGTTTGAAAAAATCCTACCGAGTGGAGAGCAATCCCCCCACTCGGGGGCTTAGCTGCAGTCGAGTACTTGCCTAAGTTCTCTCACTAAGAGGCTTAACGGTAGTCCAGCACTCGCCTAAGTTTGTAAAAATCCTACCGAGTGGAGAGCAATCCTCCCACTCGGGGGCTTAGCTGCAGTCGAGTACTCGCCTAAGTTCTCTCACTAAGAGGCTTAACGGCAGTCCAGCACTCGCCTAAGTTTGAAAAAAACCCTACCGAGTGGAGAGCAATTCTCCCACTCGGGAGGCTTAGCTGCAGTCGAGCACTCGCCTAAGTTCTCTCACTAAGAGGCTTAACGGCAGTCCAACACTTGCCTAAGTTTGGAAAAATCCTACCGAGTGGAGAGCAATCCTCCCACTCGGGGGCTTGGCTGCAGTCCAGTACTCGCCTAACTTTGAGACCCATTCCTATCCGCAAGGACGACGAGGCGCAGGTCGATTGCAACCTTCTCCTTCGGAGCTGCGGCACAAATACAACGTCCGCTCCATCCCTATCCGCAAGGACGATGAGGCGCAGTACGACTGAAACCTTCTCCTTCGGAGCTGCGGTACAAATACAACGTCCACTCCATCCCTATCCGCAAGGACGACGAGGTGCAGGTCGACTACAACCTTCTCCTTCGGAGCTGCGGCACAAATACAACGTCCGCTCCATCCCTATCCGCAAGGACGACGAGGTGCAGGTCGACTGCAACCTTATCCTTCGGAGCTGCGGCACAAATACAACGTCCGCTCCATCCCCATCCGCAAGGACGACGAGGTGCAGGTCGACTGCAACCTTCTCCTTCGGAACTGCAGCACAAATACAATGTCCGCTCCATCCACATCCGCAAGGACGATGAGGTGCAGGTCGACTGCAACCTTCTCCTTCAGAGCTGCGGCACAAATACAACGTCCGCTCCATCCCTATCCACAAGGGCGACGAGGTGCAGTGAGCAAAGTCCATCCGGAGGCAAACACAAGCACATTCGGAGATAAACCAAATTCAAATAAATCCTAAAAGGTTCCAAGCAGCGAATGAAAAGTACTCGGGCACCAAGCCCGAAGGAGTTTAACGGTTACAGAAACCACTCGGCATTCTGAGGCAAATTTAAAGCGTATCCGAGTTTCATAAGATTGTTCACTCGGCCGGAGGAGGGCTGGCAGGCTCCACGAATGAGTCCAGATCGATCCCATCAGCGATCCGAGTGGCGGCAGCAATGAAAGTCTCCATGAAGGACTGGAAGTCGTGCTTTTTGGTGTTAGAAACTTTGATTGCAGCCAGCTTGTCTTCACGAGCCTCCTTGCAATGGACTCGCACCAAGGACAACGCCACATAAGCACCACACCGGGCAGAGGATTTCTTCCATTCTTGCACTCGGTCAGGGATCTCGTTCAGACGAGTCATCAGAGATTCCAGATCATTCTGAAGCGTCGCCCCCGGCCAAAGCGTCGAGTCGATTCGAGAGACAACCTCCTTCAGGCGTGCGAGGTAGCTTGTGGCGTTGGCGATACGGGACTCCAGTCGGAGCATGTTCATCGCAGTTTCATCGCAAACTAGAGAAGCGATAGGGTCCAGACCCGTCTCGACCCTTCCAGTTTCTTCGTCGAAGTCTTGGCAGAGTTCTGCAGCCAAAAGCCAGTCCATCAACCGAGCAAGACCCAATTGCAAGCATCAACACAGTGGGATTAAAAGAAATACCTTCTAGCACGAGATAAAGCTTCTTGGCAAGGGTCCTCAGATAAGCTTCTGTGTCATTCCTCTTGCAGATCGCAGACTCCAACTTTTCGTTCAGGACGACCTTGTCCTTCTTCAGGCTGGTCACTTCGCGGTTAGCTTCATTAAGACAAGATTTCAGTCTATTCACCTCTCCTTCAAGGTTCCGACTGAAGCAAGCTTCTTGTCTGCGAGAGCGGTTTTGTCTTGGGCTGCTTTTTGCGCGGCGGCGAGGTACGAGTCCTTCATGTCCAGAGCCAACTTCATTTTCTCTGCAAAAGAAATAATCGAATCAAAGAAGAGGTCAAAGAGATATATTGAAATTCAGTCGGCAATCAGTTACCTTCCATACCGGCGGCCCCGTCTTGAGCTTTTTTCAGATTTTGCTGAGCCAATTCCAAGTCTAAGTTGAGTTGCCTCTGCTTCTCTTCGAGTTCAGCAAACTTGGAGATAAGAGTACAAGACTTCTGCAGGAGGCAAGAGACAGATCAATCGATAGGTTCGAAGGCAGTTCATTTCCTAGTGAATAAAACCTAAAGAAGTGGGCAACAAGCTGTTCAGACCCCAGTCGACTGCCAGTAGTTGACCGCGGTCTCGGGGACTACACCCAGTGGGTGCACTTGGCGTGCCCCACCGGTTCTAATCCGACTCGACCGGCCTGCCGGAGTCGAGTGCAAGGAGTAAAAAAGAGAGAGAGAAAGAACAATTGCACCGTCAAGAAAGAAGAACTCAGACCACAGTCGACTGCCAGTAGTCGACCGCGGTCTCGGGGACTACACCCTGTGGGTGCACTTAGCGTGCCCCCACCAGTTCTGGTCCCACTCGCCTAGACCGAGTGGAAGAGCGAAACTACCAAAAACGACAGCGACACCCAGTGGGTGCTCTAATTTGACGCGAACAACAAGAGATTGTGCAGAAGAAGATTTTTCGAGAACAAAAACAGTCGGAAAGTCTACTCACCTGGACATTGGCCCGATGGGCAGCACTAGTGTCGTAGGCAGCCTGACTGCTCTCGTGCACTATCTTCACCTGCTCCATCATCATATCAGCCTGTCGGATGGCTTCTGCAGCCGCTTCCGACTGGTTGTCTGGGATGGGGTAGCTGGTGAAAAGGTGTGCAGACGACCCAGGTGCGGCTGCTTGAAGCTCCGTGGTGTGGAGTTGGATAGTTGAAGGAACCACAGGCGCGGTCGACCGCGTGGGATGCCCACTCAGCAAGGGTGCAGCGAACGTCACAGTGGCCCTGCCCGTGTCTTCAGCTTGACGGACGGGAGGCATTGCAGTTGGTTCTTGCTGAGTCACCCTGCCAGCTGTTACCTTCTTGCTCTTCCTAGGCTTAGGAGCCACATCTTCGTCGTCATCCGGAAGATCAATGATGTTGGGTGGAGCTGCAAGACAGAACATTCGACCCCAAGTGAACCACTCGACCCTAAAAGGATCAGGAATCGAAATCGCAAGAGTTTATACCTGGGTTGGAGGTTACAGCATCCTCCATTTCCTCGTCCCGGTACTGGTATGAAGAGGCCCCTGACGTAGCAGCACTGCAAAGGCCAACATTCAATCGGTTACACCCAGTTAATCGAATCCACATAAAGGACAAGTCAGATGGTTACCCGGAGATAGTAGGAATGGTCACTTTGATCCTGGGCAAAGCTTTTGGCAGTTTGGAGGAGATGGCTTTCGGCACTTTCAGCGCTGGGGGCGGCGCGACCTTAGATTGCTTTGGAACCTTCTCAGTCGGCGTCGGGGAAGACGTCCTGGGGCGCTTCGAGGACTGCCCGATTGGCGCAGCCACCAAGTCCAGAGCGCTTGTCGGGTCATGAGTGTGCTTGGACCTCCTCTCCCTGCGAGGAGGCGAGTCGACTTCTTCCTCATCAGTCGATTCATCACTCTCCTCGTCCTCCTCGGCTTCCGAATGCTCCTCGCCGCTCTCGCCCCCGCTCCCTTCTTCTTCAGCGCCTGGGTCCTGCACTCCGTTGGGCATCGAGTACATTTCAATGAGGGCCTGAAAGGATAACAATCAAAGGACATTCAGTCGACCACAAATGGGACATCACATGGTGAATCGGAAAGATACTTGATAAAACAGAAATATACCTGCTCCGGCTGGTGCGAGTTGTCGAATGGAATCACCCTCCTGGATCCTCGAGGGTTGTCTTTGTTGAAAGTGATTCCCCTCAACCAGTTCTCCAAGATATCCTAGCTAACCTCCTTCGGGTGGATCTGAGTGGTATCCTCGAGCCCAGAGTACATCCACATCAGATGATTGCGCGTCTGAAGAGGTTGGATGCGTCGACCGAGAAAGACCTCCAGCAGATCCATCCCGGTCACTCCGTCGCGGACAAGCTGGATGACCCGTTCAACCAGATCCTTGACCTGCGCCTTCTCTTCTGGAACTACCTTCAGGGGAGCAGGCTTCTCCACTCGAGCCAAGGAAAAAGGAGGAAGTCCAGTCGACTGGCCAGGGGTTGGCTGATCCTTGCAGTAAAACCAAGTCGACTGACAGCCCCGGACCGAGTCAGGAAGGATCATGGCTGGGAAAGTACTCTTGCTCCTCATCTGGATCCCAGACCACCGCACATCTGGATCACGTGCTTCCTCTCGTCACTCGACTTGGCCTTTTTGACTGACTGGGAACGGCAAGTGAAGATGTGTTTGAAAAGCCCCCAGTGCGGTCGACAGCCCAAGAAGTTTTTGCACATGGACACGAAAGAGGCCAGATAGACTATGGTGTTCGGAGTGAAATGGTGGAGTTGAGCCCCAAAGAAGTTCAAAAAACCCCGGAAGAAAGGGTGGGGAGGCAGTGAGAATCCGCGATCTATGTGGGTTGCGAGGAGGACACACTCACCCTCTCTAGGCTGCGGCTCGGTTTCGTCCCCCGGGAGCCGAGCCGACTTGTGAGGGATCAATCCCCCCTCCACCAGGTCGTCGAGGTCGTCCTGCATGATTGCCGAGCGGATCCAGTCGCCCTGGATCCAGCCCGCCGGCAGGCCGGACCTCGACAAGGATCTGCCCCGGCTGGTCTGCTTGCCCTTCGCCTTCGCGGTCGCCTTCTTTGTGTGTTCCAGCACCGCCATCTTCTCCTTCCCCATGGTGACGGGTCAAGCTCGAACAGAGGTCCGGCGACGAAGCGGAAGCGAGAGTGGCGGAGAGATCAGGGGAAAGAGAAGAGAGAATGGGAGCACGCGGAGCAGAGGCCTGGCCCGAGACCTTTTATAAGGCCTTTCACCGAGTGGCTGACTGGTGGACCCAAGTGATCTAAACAAATCCCGCAACAGTCGCGCGCGCAGTACGTGGCGAAAAAGGTGGTGCGAGGATCGAGGAGACTTGCCCAATCCGTCCCGATAACTTCGGTTTTGCCCGTCTGGCGCACTTCCCAAAATTCGAATCCCGCGAGATCCGTGGAGAGCAGAACAACCTGTCAGACTGAAGACAAACACCCTCTACATCATCATTCGGAATTTTACCATGAAAGTTCACTCGACAACAACCAAGAATGGACCAAGGCAATTGAGAAAGGAGTCGACGTCGTCACCTCAACTCATTGTTCCAGGACAAGGCATATTCATAGCACAAAGAGTGGGTCGGAAGTGTTCTCAACCCATTCCTCACTCAAATCCTGATCCATTTGGGGGCTAATGATGAATCTATGTACCTAGGGTAGGGTCATGGACCAGTCCAACATACCCTCCCCAAGGACATCTCTACAAAGAATCAGAAGCAGTTGAAGAGAAACCATCATCCACTCGACCATGGAGACGCACTCACTCGAGCACCTTGAAGACACTCGACCACCAGAAGATGAGGAACCCTCCACTCTGCAACGGTCAGGACTTAAACCATAGCATTATGAGCATTTATGACACTTTACTGTAGACGTTACCAGTAACGCCTTTCCTTTATGAGCATTGAACCCTGTCTAACGGAGGGGAGCTAGGGTCCTGGCGCACTCTATATAAGCCACCTCCTCCTCTGGAACAAGGGTTCGCATCTTTTGTAAACTCACACACACATATAATCCAGTCGACCGCCTCAGGGCACCGAGACGTAGGGCTGTTACTTCCTCCGAGAAGGGCCTGAACTCTTAAAACTCGCGTGTACATCTAGCTAGGATCTTGCCTCCTCATACTTACCTCCCATTCTACTGTCAGTCTTAGACCCACGACAGACGTTGCGGCAGTGGTACCACCGCAGCGCCTGCTCATACCTTGCTGCTCGGAGCGTAGCTTGACGGTGGCATTCCTCCCCCAGCATGAGGTCCATCCCCCGCAAGGCGTCCTGGCATGCCTCGTCAAACGCCAAGACCTGCGCGGAGCGATGCCTGACCTCATGAGGGAGAACCGCTTCAGCTCCGTAGACGAGGAAGAATGGAGTCTCGCACGTTGGCTTGGTCGTGGTGGTGCGGATGGACCATGGCACAGACTGGAGCTTGGCCAGCCAGCCCCTGCCGTAGGCCTCAAGCTTCTTCTTGAAGGTTATTGCCTTGAGGCCTCTCAGGACCCCCGCGTTGGCATGCTTGGCCTGGCCGTTGCTCCTGGGGTGTGCCACTGAGGCGTAGCATATCTATGTTCCAAGGTTAGAACAATATGTTTTGAAAAGGTTTCTAGTGAACTGTGAGCCATTGTCGGTGACGATGCGATTAGGGACCTCGAACCGGATCACGAGGCCCTTGATAAACTTGACTGCCGAGCCGGCTGGGAGAGTGCAGACAGCCTCCACCTCCGCCCACTTGGTGAACTTGTCGATGGCGACGTAGAGGTAGCGGTAGCCCCGGGGCACTTGAGGGAATGGCTCCAAGATGTCCAGCCCCCAGACCGCGAACGGCCACGAGAGCGAGATGGTCTGGAGACCCTGAGCGGGCTGGTGGATCTGCTTCGCATGGAATTGGCATGCTTCACAAGATCTCACTAGCTCAGTGGCATCATTGAGCGTCGTGGGCCAGTAGAACCCGCTGCGGAACGCCTTGCCCACGAGGGTGCGTGATGACGAGTGATGCCCGTAGTCCCCGCCGTGTATGTGAGCCAACAGCTAACATCCCTGCTCCCTGGAGATGTGATAACCCACAAGTATAGGGGATCGCAATAGTTTTCGAGGGTAGAGTATTCAACCCAAATTTATTGATTCAACACAAGGGGAGCCAACGAATATTCTCAAGTATTAGCAGTTGAGTTGTCAATTCAACCACACCTGGAAACTTAATATCTGCAGCAAAGTGTTTAGTAGCAAAGTAATATGATAGTAGTGGTAACGGTGGCAAAAGGTAACGGTAGCAAAAGTAATATTTTTGGGTTTTGTAGTGATTGTAACAGTAGCAGCGGAAAAGTTAATAAGCGAAGAACAATATATGGAAAAGCTCGTAGGCATTGGATTGGTGATGGAGAATTATGCCGGATGCGATCGATCATGTAACAGTCATAACCTAGGGTGACACAGAACTAGCTCCAGTTCATCAATGAAATGTAGGCATGTATTCTGAATATAGTCATACGTGCTTATGGAAAAGAACTTGCATGACATCTTTTGTCCTACCCTCCCGTGGTAGCGGGGTCCTATTGGAAACTATGGGATATTAAGGCCTCCTTTTAATAGAGTACCAGACCAAAGCATTAACACATAGTGAATACATGAAGTCCTCAAACTACGGTCATCACCGGTAAGTATCCCGATTATTGTCACTTCGGGGTTAACGGATCATAACACATAATAGGTGACTATAGACTTGCAAGATCGGATCAAGAACTATCATATATTGGTGAAAACATAATAGGTTCAGATCTGAAATCATGGCACTCGGGCCCTATTGACAAGCATTAAGCATAGCAAAGTCATAGCAACATCAATCTCAGAACATAGTGGATACTAGGGATAAACCCTAACGAAACTAACTCGATTACATCATAAATCTCATCCAACCCATCACCGTCCAACAAGCCTACGATGGAATTACTCACGCACGGCGGTGAGCATCATGAAATTAGTGATGGAGGAAGGTTGATGATGACGATAGTGACGGATTCCCCTCTCCGGAGCCCCGAACGGACTCCAGATCAGCCCTCCCGAGAGAGTTTAGGGCTTGGCGGCGGCTCCATATCGTAAAACGCGATGAATCCTTCTCCTTGATTTTTTTCTCCCTGAAAGTGAATATATGGAGTCAAGGTTGAGGTCGATGGAGCGTCAGGGGGCCCACGAGGTAGGGGGCGCGCCCAGGGGGTAGGGCATGCCCCCCACCCTCGTGGACAGGGTGTGGGCCCCCTAACGTGGATCTTTCTTCCAGTATTTTTTATATATTCCAAAATAATTCTCCGTTGATTTTTAGGTCATTTCGAGAACTTTTATTTCTGCACAAAAATAACACCATGGCAATTCTGCTGAAAATAACGTCAGTCCGGGTTAGTTCCATTCAAATCATGCAAGTTAGAGTCCAAAACAAGGGCAGAAGTGTTTGGAAAAGTATATACGACAGAGACGTATCAACTCCTCCATGCTTAAACCTTTGCTTGTCCTCAAGCAATTCAGTTGATAAACTGAAAGTGATAAAGAAAAACTTTTACAAACTCTGTTTGCTCTTGTTGTTGTAAATATGTATAGCCAACATTCAAGTTTTCAGCAAAGATTATGAACTAAACAAATTCACAATAACACTTAGGTCTCATGTTTACTAATATCAATGGCATAATCAACTAGCGAGCAATAATAATAAATCTCGGATGACAACACTTTCTCAAAACAATAATAATATGATATAACATGATGGTGTCTCGCTAGCCCTTTCTGAGACCACAAATCATAAATGCAGAGCACCTTTAAAGATCAAGGACTGACTAGACATTGTAATTCATGGTAAAAGAGATCCAGTCAAGTCATACTCAATGTAAACTAACAGTAATGGATGCAAATGACAGTGGTGCTCTCCAACTGGTGCTTTTTAATAAGAGGATGATGACTCAACATAAAAGTAAATGGATAAGCCCTTCACAGAGGGAAGCAGGGATTTGTAGAGGTGCCAGAGCTCAGTTTTGAAATAGATATGAATAATATTTTGAGCGGTATACTTTCATTGTCAACATAACAACCGAGAGATCTCGATATCTTCCATGCTACACACATTATAGGCGGTTCCCAAACAGAATGGTAAAGTTTATACTCCCCCTCCACCAACAAGCATCAATCCATGGCTTGCTCGAAACAACGAGTGCCTCCAACTAACAAGAGTCCCGGGGGAGTTTTGTTTGCAGTTATTTTGATTTGATTTGCATAAAGCATGGGACTGGGCATCCCGGTGACCAGCCATTTTCTCATGAGTGAGGAGCGGAGTCCACTCCTCTTGAGAATAACCCGCCTAGCATGGAAGATACAGACAACCCTAGTTGATACATGAGCTATTCGAGCATACAAAACAGAATGTTTATTTGAAGGTTTAGAGTTTGGCACATACAAATTTACTTGGAACGGCAGGTAGATACCGTATATAGGTAGGTATGGTGGACTCATATGGAACAACTTTGGGGTTTATGGAATTGGATGCACAAGCAGTATTCCCGCTTAGTACAAGTGAAGGCTAGAAAAAGACTGGGAAGCGACCAGCTAGAGAGCGACAACAGTCATGAACATGCATTAAAATTAATCAACACCGAATGCAAGCATGAGTAGGATATAATGCACCATGAACATAAATATCGTAGAGGCTATGTTGATTTTGTTTCAACTACATGTGTGAACATGTGCCAAGTCAAGCCACTCGAATCGTTCAAAAGAGGATACCACCCTATCATACCACATCACAACCATTTTAATAGCATGTTGGCACGCAAGGTAAACCATTATAAGCTCCTAGCTAATTAAGCATGGCATAAGCAACTATAATCTCTAATTGTCATTGCAAACATGTTTATTCATAATAGGCTGAATCAGGAATGATGAACTAATCATATTTACAAAAACAAGAGAGGTCGAGTTCATACCAGCTTTTCTCATCTCAATAAGTTCATCATATAATCATCATTATTGCCTTTCACTTGCATGACCGAATAGTGTGGATAATAATAATAGTGCACGTGCATTGGACTAAGCTGGAATCTGCAAACATTCAATTCAAGAGAGAAGACAAGGTAATATGGGCTCTTTGTTAGATCAACAATAATGCATATAAGAGCCACTCAACATTTTCATTATGGTCTTCTCCTCTCGACCCCCAAACAACAAGAAAAGAAATAAAACTATTTACACGGGAAAGCTCCCAACAAGCACAAGAAGAACGAGAAATCTTTTTGGTTTTTCTTTTAATTATTACTACTACATGCATGGAAAGTAAACTAACTAAAAGCTACAACTAATTTTTTTTTTGTTTTTCTTAAGGTTTATCAAACACACAAGTAGAAAGCATAAAAAGGAGATAAACTAGCATGGATATTACAATGAAAAAGTATGAGCACCGACAACTAGCATGAGTGTGTGAACAGGAATGTAATGTCGGTGAGAGATACGTACTCCCCCAAGCTTAGGCTTTTGGCCTAAGTTGGTCTATGGCCACGGCTGGCCTGGCGGATATCCAAAGTAATAGTTGCGGTCGTATTGAGAAGAATCCTCTTGGTGCCACTGGTTGGCGATCTCTTCCGGATTCCACTGATAAATAGACTGTCGGTGAGGATCAAATTGTGGTTCCATCTCTGGCTCTATAGCTGGTGTGGGGTTTCGGTAGGCGTGAATGGCCTCCGGCGGAACAAGCTACTTGCCTGCAGATAAGTCCAACAAGGAAGGAGGAGGCAAAGTAATAGTCTCATGGTGATTTTTATCAAATATTAGCTTGTACTTAAGCATCTTTTCCTTATTCTTAATGATAAAATCATGCACTACCATACTCTTATAGTCTAGAAAAACAGGAGGCAGCAACTTCTCTTCCTTCTCATAATGCCTAATAGGTATGTTAAAGCATGCAGCGAGGCGCGAGGCGAAGATGCCTCCAAGGATGGGGCCCTTAGTGCGGTTAAGATTTAACCACTTTGCAACAATAGCGCCCATACTAAATGTGTCATCACGGAACAAGGCATGGCAAAAAATAACAATATCAGTGGCACTAAGGTTGCCACAGTTTCCACGACCAATTAAGCATCTACTAGCAAATATTGCGAAGTAATGTAAAACAGGAAAATGTATGCTAGTAATTCTTGCATCGGAAACTTCCCTCGTTTCCCCTACAACAATTGTATCAATAAACCCTTCCACATCATCACGATGTGGTTCCTCTACACTGCCCTCAAAAGGGATCAAACAAACCCGACAGAAATCATGAAGTGACATCTCCTTATGCTCATCATATAAATAAAATCCCACCATAGGTGGTGAGCTCCTAGCATGGAAATGAAAGTTTTGCACAAAGATATTGGTGAGTAAGATATACTGTTCGCGTTGGTCGTGGAGGAAGGCGGTGAGGCCTGCATTCTCAGTCAACTCATAGAAATCATCACAAATCCCGCCCGCTCTCAAGAAATCATCACAAGGCCATTCACACGGCCGAACCTCTGCGGTGCGAGGGAGATTATACTTGGGCTTCTTGTTCTCTTCACTCTGTTTATCCTTCGAGCTTCGGCTCGATGAGCCCCTCAAAAATCTCTTCATCTTTTTCTAAAATTTTCTGAAATTTTTAGTAACTTCAAAAATAAAAGTGAACCAAACTCAACAATATTGATAGCAACTACTGCTACAAGTGCCTAGAGACAATATCGTGCATTAAAACTACTTTTGACCATATAAATTTGACATGCAAGCTCAAGAACAGGGTCACCTAAGCAGCAAAAATTTGCAATGAATAAAGCACTAGAACAAAAACTAATTGGACCATTGGAGGAGTCACATACCAAGGAACAATCCCCCAAAGCAGTTTTGTGATGGAGCTTTGAGCAAGGAGATCGAAAATGGCAGCAAGATGAGCTTGGACTCGGGTTTGAGCCGGCTAGTTATTTTTTTGGAGGAAGAAGGAGTGTGTGGTAGCTGGAATAAGTGGAGGGGAGCCACCATGGGCCCACGAGGCAGGGGGCGCGCCCTGGACCCTCGTGGCCAGGTGCTTGCTCCCCCTGCTGTGTTCTCATTGCCAGATATTCTCAAATATTCTAGAAAAAATCATATTTAATTTTCAGGGCATTTGGAGAACTTTTATTTTCGGGGTATTTTTATTGCATTGATAATTCAGAAAACAGACGGAAAAATACTATTTTTGCTTTATTTAATATAAATAACAGAAAGTAAAAAGAGGGTATAGAGAGTTGTGTTTTCTAAATCCATCCATCTCATGCTCATCAAAAGGAATCTACTGACAAGATTGATCAGGTCTTGTTAACAAACTCATTTCGAATAACATGAAACCGGAGAATTTTCGAATAACACTAGGTTACCTCAACGGGGATATGCATGTCCCCAACAATAAGAATATCATATTTCTTCTTGACAATAGGAAGAGGAAATTCAAAACCTCCAATAGTGATTGTTGAAATTTTTCCAATAGAATTGATACTGTGGACTTGAGGTTGTTTCCTCGGAAAGTGTACCGTATGCTCATTACCATTAACATGAAAAGTGACATTGCCTTTGGTGCAATCAATAACAGCCCCTGCAGTATTCAAAAAGGGTCTTCCAAGAATAATAGACATACTATCGTCCTCGGGAATATCAAGAATAACAAAGTCCGTTAAAATAGTAATGTTTGCAACCACAACAGGCACATCCTCACAAATACCGACAGGTATAGCAGTTGATTTATCAGCCATTTGCAAAGATATTTCAGTAGGTGTCAACTTATTCAAATCAAGTCTACGATATAAAGAGAGAGGCATAACACTAACACCGGCTCCAAGATCACATAAAGCAGTTTTAACATAGTTTCTTTTAATGGAGCATGGTATAGTTGGTACTCCTGGATCTCCAAGTTTCTTTGGTATTCCACCCTTAAAAGAATAATTAGCAAGCATGGTGGAAATTTCAGCTTTAGGTATCTTTATTTTATTAGTAACTATATATTTCATATATTTAGCATAAGGATTCATTTTAAGCATATCAGTCAAACGCATACGCAAAAAGATAGGTCTAATCATTTCAGCAAAGCGCTCAAAATCCTCATCATCCTTTTTCTTGGATGGTTTAGGAGGAAAAGGCATGGGTTTCTGAACCCATGGTTCTCTTTCTTTACCGTGCTTCCTAGCAACAAAGTCTCTCTTATCATAACGTTGATTTTTTGATTGTGGGTTATCAAGATCAACAGCAGGTTCAATTTCTACATCATTATTATTGCTAGGTTGACCATCAACATGAACATCATCATTAACATTATCACTAGGTTCATGTTCATTACTAGATTGTGTTTCAGCATCGGAGATAGAAATATCATTAGGATTCTCAGGTGTGTCAATAACAGGTTCACTAGAAGCATGCAAAGTCCTGTCATTTTTCTTTTTCTTCCTTTTAGAAGGACTAGGTGCATCTATAGTAGTTCTCTGAGAATCTTGCTCAATTCTCTTAGGGTGGCCCTCAGGATACAAAGGCTCCTGAGTCATTTTACCACCTCTAGTCATAACTCTAACAGCATTATCATTCTTCTTACTATTTAATTCATTGAGCAAATCATTCTGAGCTTTAAGTACTTGTTCTACTTGAGTGGTAACCATAGAAGCATGTTTACTAATAAGTTTAAGTTCACCTTTAACACTAGCCATATAATCACTCAAGTGTTCAATCATATAAGCATTGCGTTTCAGTTGTCAACCAAAATAAGCATTAAAATCTTCTTGCTTAACCATAAAGTTATCAAATTCATCCAAACATTGGCTAGCAGACTTAGCAGGAGGGATTTCAGCTTTATCATATCTGTAGAGAGAGTTTACCTTTACTACCTGTGTCGGGTTATCGAGACCATGTGTTTCTTCAATAGGTGATGAATTAAGACCATGTATTTCTTCAATAGGTGGTAAATTCTTAACATCTTCAGCTTTTATACCTTTTTCTTTCATAGATTGCTTTGCCTCTTGCATATCTTCAGGACTGAGAAATAGAATACCCCTATTCTTCGGTGTTGGCTTAGGAGTTGGTTCAGGAAGTGTCCAATTATTTTCATTAGTCAACATATTTTAATAGAATTTTAGCTTGATCAACTATTCTTTCCCTGAAAACACAACCAGCACAACTATCCAGGTAATCTCTGGAAGCATGGGTTAGTCCATTATAAAAGATATCAAGTATTTCATTTTTCTTGAGAGGATGATCAGGAAGAGCATTAAGTAATTGGAGAAGCCTCCCCCAAGCTTGTGGGAGACTCTCTTCTTCAATTTGCACAAAATTATATATTTCCCTTAAAGCAGCTTGTTTCTTATGAGCGGGGAAATATTTAGCAGAGAAGTAGTAAATCATATCCTGGGGACTACGCACACAACCAGGATCAAGAGAATTAAACCATATCTTAGCATCACCCTTTAATGAGAACGGAAATAATTTAAGGATATAATAGTAGCGAGTTTTCTCATCATTAGTGAACAGGGTAGCTATATCATTTAATTTAGTAAGATGTGCCACAACAGTTTCAGATTCATAGCCATAGAAAGGATCAGATTCAACCAAAGTAATTAACTCAGGATCAACAGAGAAATCATAATCCTTATCAGTAATAAAGATAGGTGAAGTAGCATAAGCAGGATCATATTTCATTCTAGCATTCAGAGTTTTTCTTTAAGCTTAGCTAATAGTTTCTTAAGATCACTTCTATCATTGCAGGCAAGAAAGTCTCTAGCAGTTTCTTCATCCATAACATAACCCTCAGGAACAACAGGCAATTCATATCTAGGGGGAGAATCTTCATCATCACTTTCATCAATATTATCAATTTCAATAATTTCATTCTCTCTAGCCCTAGCAAGTTGTTCATCGAGAAATTCACCAAGTGGCACAGTAGTATCAAGCATAGAAGTAGTTTCATCATAAGTATCATGCATAGTAGAAGTGGCATCATCAATAACATGCGACATATCAGAATTAATAGCAGAAGCAGGTTTAGGTGTCGCAAGATTACTCAAAATAGAAGGTGAATCAAGTGCAGAGCTAGATGGCAGTTCCTTACCTCCCCTCGTAGTTGAGGGAAAAATCTTGGTTCTTTGATCTTTCAAGTTCTTCATAATGATAAGCAGATATAAATCCCAAGTGACTCAAAGAATAGAGCTATGCTCCCCGGCAACGGTGCCAGAAAATATTCTTGATAACCCATAAGTATAGGGGATCGCAACAGTTTTCGAGGGTAGAGTATTCAACCCAAATTTATTGATTCGACACAAGGGGAGCCAAAGAATATTCTCAAGTATTAGCAGCTGAGTTGTCAATTTAACCACACCTGGAAACTTAATATCTGCAGCAAAGTGTTTAGTAGCAAAGTAATATGATAATAGTGGTAACGATGGCAAAAGGTAACGGTAGCAAAAGTAATATTTTTGGGTTTTGTAGTGATTGTAACAGTAGCAGCGGAAAAGTAAATAAGCGGAGAACAATATTTGGAAAAGCTAGTAGGCATTGGATTGGTGATGGAGAATTATGCCAGATGTGATCGATCATGTAACAGCCATAACCTAGGGTGACACAGAACTAGCTCCAATTCATCAATGTAATGTAGGCATGTATTCCGAATATAGTCATACGTGCTTATGGAAAAGAACTTGCATGACATCTTTTGTCCTACCCTCCCGTGGCAGCGGGGTCCTATTGGAAACTAAGGGATATTAAGGCCTCCTTTTAATAGAGTACCGGACCAAAGCATTAACACATAGTGAATACATGAACTCCTCAAACTACGGTAATCACCGGTAAGTATCCCGATTATTGTCACTTCGGGGTTAACGGATCATAACACATAATAGGTGACTATAGACTTGCAAGATCGGATCAAGAACTCTCATATATTAGTGAAAACATAATAGGTACAGATCTGAAATCATGGCACTCGGGCCCTAGTGACAAGCATTAAGCATAGCAAAGTCATAGCAACATCAATCTCAGAACATAGTGGATACTACGGATCAAACCCTAACAAAATTAACTCAATTACATGATAAATCTCATCCAACCCATCACCGTCTAGCAAGCCTATGATGGAATTACTCATGCACGACGGTGAGCATCATGAAATTGGTGATGGAGGAAGGTTGATGATGACGATGGCAACGGATTCCCCTCTCCGGAGCCCCGAACAGACTCTAGATCAGCCCTCCTGAGAGAGTTTAGGGCTTGACGGCGGCTCCATATCGTAAAATGCGATGAATCCTTCTCCCTGATTTTTTTCTCCCTGAAAGTGAATATATAGAGTCAAGGATGAGGTCGGTGGAGCGTCAGGGGGCCCACAAGGCAGGTGGCGCGCCTAGGGGGTAGGGCGCGCCCCCACCCTCGTGGACAGGGTGTGGGCCCCCTGACATGGATCTTTCTTCCAGTATTTTTTATATATTCCAAAATAATTCTCCGTTGATTTTCAGGTCATTTCGAGAACTTTTATTTCTGCACAAAAATAACACCATGGCAATTCTGCTGAAAACAGCATCAGTCCGGGTTAGTTCCATTCAAATCATGCAAGTTAGAGTCCAAAATAAGGGCAAAAGTGTTTGGAAAAGTAGATACGATGGAGACGTATCAAGATGCATCGTAGAGAAACATCATTTGGCCGTTTCATATAGAGCTCACTGTCCTAGATGTAGTAGGCAGTGGCCTATCGAGCCACACGCTCAGCGTCTTCCTCCTTCTCTGGCAGGGTCCCCTGCAGTACGTACGCCTTAAACTCTTCGGTCTAGCACCCCTCCTAAGGCTCGAGCGCGAGAAGTAGACGTGCTCCCGAGGTTGGGCCACAAGCGGGGGCTCCCGAGGGGGGGTGCTGGTGGGAGCTCCTCTTGAGGCGATGTTGGTTCCGCAGCAGGAGGGGTTGCTGAAGGCTTGAAGATCCGCTCCTCAAAGACGCCAGGCTCTTGGGGAAAGCGTCGGGACGCCCTCTTGGCGATGTCGTCAGCCTCCTTGTTCGTGTCGCGCGGCACATGCTGCAGTTCCAGGCCCAAGAATTGTTTCTCAATTTTGTATACCTCCGCAAGGTATGCCTCCATGTGCTCGTCCTTTGGCTCGTATACTTTGTTGGAGAAGTTGACGAGGAGCTGGGAGTCGCCCTTGATCGTGAGGCGCTTCACTCCCAAGGCTGCCGCAGCCTTGAGACCGGCGATCAGGCCTTCGTACTCCGCGATGTTGTTGGAGACCTTCTCGCCCTGATGGAAGCAGAGCTGCACGGCATAGTAGAGATTGTCCTGGGTGGGCGAGATGAGCACGGTGCTAGCCCCGCACCCTAATGCGCGAAGGCGCCGTCGAAGTACATGACCCAGCCGTCTGGTGCCTCGCTTCCTGGTGAGAGGGATCAGTCCTCACCTGCTTCGGGAATGGGAGCGTCCGTCCATTCCGCCATGAAGTCGGCGAGTGCGGCTCCCGTGATGACTCTGGTGGTGCTGAACTCCAACTGGAATGCTTGCAATTCGATGTTCCATTCTGCAACCCTCCTTGCCGCATTGGGGCTCCTGAGCACCCTCTCCAGTGGGTAAGCTGAGATGACCTTGATGGGGTGGCCTTGAAAGTAGTGGCGCAACTTGCTGGAGGTGACGAGAAGCACGAGAAAGAGCTTTTGCAGCATGGGGTAGCATGCCCGCGCATCGCGCAGCACCGTGCTGACGAAGTGCACCGGGTGCTCGATGAGGGCGAAAGTGTAGGTGACGCCTTGCACCTCCTAAGGCCCGACGGCCTCAAGAGGCTGGTCGCTGGTTGAGGTAGCCGGGGCCTCGGGAGTTCCGTCCTAAGGGGCTTGGTCTTCTGTTGGGGTAGCCGAGGCCTCAGGAGCGCCATCCTGAAGCTGGTGCGTTCCAGCCGGCCGCAGGGTGCTGCTTTGAGAGCCCTTGGCCGGGCGTTCCTCCTGAACCGCCACCAGCGCCGCGCTGGCCGAGTGAGGAGTGGAGGTCAGGTTGAGCACCGGGGGCACGAAGGGGGTGTGGCACTACCATCACCGGCGGGCTGGTGAGGTACTTCTTGAGGTCTTGGAATGCCGCGTCGGCCTCCGGAGTCCACTCGAATGGTCCCTTCTTTTTCATCAGCTTGAAGAATGGGAGGGCGCGCTCCCCCAACTTGGAGATGAAGCGCCCTAGCGAGGTCACACAACCCACCAGCTTCTACATCTCCTTGAGGGTCTGTGGTGGGCTCATCCCTTCTATGGCCTTGACCTTCTCTGGGTTGGCCTCGATTCCCCTATGCGACATCAGAAAGCCCAGCAGCTTGCCGAAGGGGACGCCAAACACACATTTCTCCGTATTGAGCCGTAGATCCACCTTGCGCAGGCTGGCAAACGTTTCTTCTAGGTCTTCAATGAGAGTCCTCGCCTCCCGAGACTTCACCACTATATCGTCAACATAGGCCTCAGCGTTCCTCCTGAGCAGCCGGCTGAGAGCGATGTGCATCAGCCGCTGGAAAGTTGCTCCAGCGTTACGCAGCCCGAATGGCATGCAGGTGTAGCAATACACCCCGCATGGGGTTAGGAAAGCCATCTTCTCAACATCTTGCACCGCCATCTTGATTTGGGGATCGTCTGAGAAGGCATCCAGAAAACACAACAGGTCGCACTCGGCAGTGGAGTCGACGATCTGATCGATGCGCAGAAGTGGGAAGGGGTCTTGGGGGCAAGCCTTGTTGAGGCTGGTGAAGTCGATGCACATGCGCTCCTTCCCGCCCTTCTTGGGAACGACAACCGGATTCTCCAGCCATTTCGGGTACCGCACCTCCCAAATGACACCGGCTTCTTGCAGTTTGTGAGTCTCCTGGACGATGAACGACTGCTTTTCTGTGGACTACCGCCGTGCCTTTTGCTTCACTAGGTGCTGATATGTCTCCAACGTATCTATAATTTATGAAGTATTCATGCTATTATATTATCGACCTTGGATGTTTTTATGCATTTATATGCTATTTTATATGATTTTTGGGACTAACCTATTAACCTAGAGCCCAATGCCAGTTTATGTTTTTTCCTTGTTTTTGAGTTTTACAGAAAAGGAATACCAAACGGAGCCCAATTGACGTGCCAATTTTTTATGATTTTTTATGGACCAAAAGAAGACCCCAGAGTAAAAGAGTTGGGCCAGAAGAGTCCCGGGCCGTCCACAAGGGAGCCCCCCCCCCAAGCGCGTGGACCTGCCTCGTGGATGACTCGGGCATCTCCTTGACGTGAGACCATCGCCAAAAATTCTTATAAATATAGAAACCTCGGAAAATTAACCTAGATCGGGAGTTCTGCCGCCAGAAGCCCCCGTAGCCACCGAAAACCAATCTAGGCCCTCTCTGGCACCCTGCCGGAGGGGGCCATCATCACCGGAGGGCATGGAGGAGGATCCCGGAGGGGCCATCATCGTCATGAAGGCCAAGGACCAGAGGGAGAACCTCTCCCCATCCAGGGGGAGGCCATGGAGGAGGAAGCACAAGGGGGGGGAACCTCTCCTCCTCTCTCTTGGTGGCACCGGAGTGCCATCGAGAGGAGAATCATCGCCGCGGCGATCTTCTTCATCAACATCACCATCATCATCACCATCCTCATCTCTTTTACGCAGTCCACTCTCCCGCACCCTGCTGTAATCCCTACTTGAACATGGTGCTTTATGCCACATATTATGATCCAATGATGTGTTGCCATCACTATGATGTTTTGAGTAGATATCCTTTGTCCTTGGGTTGATTGATGATCTAGATTGGTATGAGTTGTATGTTTTACTTTGGTGTTGTCCTATGGTGCCCTCCGTGTCGCGCAAGCGTGAGGGATTCCCGCTCTAGGGTGTTGCAATACGTTCATGATTCGCTTATAGTGAGTTGGTGAGTGACTAAAACACAATCCCGAGTAAGGGGGTTGTTGCGTATGAGAATAAAGAAGACTTGATGCTTTAATGCTATGGTTGGGTTTTACCTTAATGATCTTTAGTAGTTGCGGATGCTTGGTAGAGTTCCAATCATAAGTGCATATGATCCAAGTAGAGAAAGTATGTTAGCTTATGCCTCTCCCTCATATGAAATTGCAATGACGACTATCGGTCTTGTTAACAATTGCCTAGGACAATTCCGCACACCGATCCACCATTATTCCACACTCGCTATTTATAATATTTAGTAATATATTCTAACTTTATGATAACAACACCTACTTTCATATTTTAGCTCTCTGATATCATGCAAAGTTATCCACTTCATACCCACAACGTAGTTTTATTTCTCGTTGTTAGTTGGAAGCAAACGTTCGGTGTACGTAGAGTCGTATCAGTGGCAGATAGGGCTTGAGAGAATATTGATCTTACCTTTAGCTCCTTATTGGTTCGACACTCCATACTTATCACCTCCACCTTTGGAAATTGCTACGATGATTCCCTGCACTTGGGGATTATCAGGTGCACGTTAGGGCATACCCTTAGGTGATGCTCGATTATCCCACTCGGGATCCCGACTAGATCCTTAGGCTCCCACACGAACACATCCTTGTTCCTGCGCAAAAAGTCGACCAACGCCTCCTCTTGACCCGGAGGGAGACCGGCACCTATGGTGAAGGTGGCACCTGATGCCCCATCTTCGTCAACCAGCACCTGCTTTGTCTCGGTGCGATCTTGGGAGAACAACTGTTTCTTCTTCACCGGCGTGGCCCTTGGGGCCTCCGGGGCTCCTTCCTCGCTTGGTCGCGCAGCCGCCGCGGCCCTGAAGGTGAGTCTGAGGGCTATCAACGCTTCCTTGGTATCTCCTGCCACAGTGAGGACACCGCTGCTCCCCGGCATCTTCATGAGGTTGTAGGCAGGGTGAGTCGCCATGAACTAGGCCAAGGCTGGATACCCGAGGAGGCGTTGTACGGGAGGCCGATACAGGCGATGTCGAAGTCGATAAGCTCGGTGCGGTAGTTGTCGCGGGTGCCGAAGGTGACCGGGAGGCGGATCTGCCCCAAGGGCTGGTGGAGCCGTCAACGACCCCGGAGAAGGGTTTGGTGGGGCGGAGCATGTCATGAGGTACATGAAGCAAACCGAAGGCCTGCACAAAGAGCACATTGATGCCAACTCCACCGTCAATGTGGGTCATGGTGACCGCCAAATTGCAGATGGTGGGGGTGTGCAGAGCATCAGGAGCGCGTCAGCGCCCGTGGTGGTCCCTTGAGTCGAAGGTGAGGTCTACCTTGGGTGCCGCCCAGCCCAGCGGAGCCCCCCGTTGCTCGTGGGCGGCACCCACTTGGCAAAAGAACTGCTTGATGTGGCGGTCTGAGGGCGGTGCCCGTGAACCACCGAGGAGGGCCACGACAGTGTGGGGCGCCGGAGCCGCGAAGCGCGCGGCGAAGAGGCTGCACAGTTCTTCCCAGGAGGCCACAGAAGATCCCGGCAGGTTGAGCAGCCAGGCGTGTGGCGCACCTGCGAGGGCCATAGGAAGCCAGTTGGCCATGGCTTTGTCGTCGCCGCCGGCCGTCAACACAGCTTCCTCATACGCCTGGAGAAAATCTGTCGGGTCCGCCGCGCCGTCGTATCGGGGCGGCAGCTCCGGCCTGAACTTGGATGGCCACTGCACCCGCCGCAGGGCGGGGGTGAAAGCTCGGAGGCCCTCGGCTTCTCCGATGGCGCGTGTCGATCCGGTCGATGTGGGAGAGTCCGTCATGAGAGCCAACAGCGGAGCGCAACGGACAGAGCGGTGGATCTTCAATGCACCCCTACCTGGCGCGACAAATGTCGGATTTCGGGTTCCGCAGACCCTTGAGAGGTTCGAACTCTGGGGTGTGTGCAAAGAACTCGTCCTCCCCAGTGTAAAACCCAGGTTTAGGCCACCTTGGAGTGTAAAACCCTACTCCTGCTTTGTGGTGGATTGGCCTCAATGGGTTGAGGATGAACTAGTACAGTGGAGAACAATCTCAGGAGGAGGGGTGTTTTTGGGCTCGAGTGAGCTGGTGAGCTAATCAGGGTCGAATCGATCCCCCTCTATGGTGGTGGCTAGGTCCTATTTATAGTGGACTTGGTCCTCTTCTCGAATGAAGGCGGGAAGGGATCCCACAACGACCAGATTCGAAGTGAGACAACTATTACATGCCATCCTGACAAAAGTGGTCTTCGTCTGCAAAAGACTCTGATCGTGGCGCCGTGGTGGGCTCGACGATGACCTCCGTCCTGCCGTCCTGGCGGTCTTGGTCTTGTTGCACCGGAATGAAAACCTTTGGCTGATTCTTCGGGACTCCGCGCCTGCGCGTGCCTCCTTAGCACCAAAGAGGAAACTAGTACACTGCGCCCGCTGACGCCCGCCTAGCCTTGGTCGTCATGGCTCACGTCATCCGAACCTCGCGAGGTGAGGCTTGCATAGGAATCTCCGCTCCTCAGGAGCCAGTCTGGAGAGGCTGCTCCTCGTGGAGGTCTTGGTGTCGTCCGCCTCGCGAGGCTTGACCCCCCGCGAGGTTCTCGATTTGTTTGCTGCTGAAGTTGGGCCGTATCAGATCATCGATGGAGCCACGCCGTGGTCCGCAGACAGACAAGTCTGGATATCCCCGTTCCTAGAACGCCGACAGTGAAGGCACATGGAACTACAAATCGAAGTTAATTGAGATTGTAGCCACCATCATCAGCAAAGCTCATCCACTTTTGAGGAAAACGGTTCGATCCCTAGCCATGATCATCCTGTAGAGATTGTGGATGGAAAGAAATGAGTGCTCATTTAGAGATAAGGCGGCGTCAACCGACGATATCATCGCAGTTGTCAAGAGAGATTTTGAGCTCTGACGCCAAGTAGGGGCCAAGGACATGGTGGACCCATTTGGGAAACTGCCATAAGGGATTGGGACGCAGCTTCAGTAACTTTGTGAAGCTAAGTCTCACGGTAACTTAGCCCCCTCTATCAGCCGTCTATTGATAATCCGACATACCAGATTAATCCAATTTTCATACGAATTTTTCAAAACTGTTTAAAAAAAATTGAAAAAATTTCAATAAATCATAAATGTTTCGTTTTGTATTCTATGAAAATTTCAATTCATTTGGATGTATCGTTTGTGAATAAACATTTTTTATTTATTTGCGCTCAAAAGGCTATTTAATCACAAATCATACATCCAACTGGGTTGAAACTTTCCCAGATTATAAAACGAAACATTGTGTCGTTTGTGAATAAACATTTATTTATTTATTTGCGCTCAAAAGGCAATTTAATCACAAATCATACATCCAACTGGGTTGAAACTTTCCCAGATTATAAGACGAAACATTTATGATTTATTTAAAAAAAATTCAATTTTTTTTGAACAGTTTTAAAAAATTCGTTCAAAATATAAGTCAATTTTGGTACGTCGGATTTTCAATGAACGGCTGATAGAGGGGGCTAAGGTACGATGAGACTTAGCTTCATAAAGTCACTGAAGCTGCATCCGAAGGATTGAGCGTAGTAGCCACTGCTTTTTGTCGTTTCTTCTTCTTTTATCCTTGATTCTCAGATCACCCACCAAATTGGTTATTTCCTGCCTCCTCCGTGTTATAATCAATATATGTCAGCCATCAATTGAATCTTTTTAAAAAATAATCATAATTTTCAGGAAAACCCCCCTATTAACAATAATTAGCTCAACAGAAATTTTGGAAATTATTCCCTTCCTACTTTTTGTCTAGCCGTGAGGGCAATCTGGAGGCGACGATGATTCAATGACAATTGATTGCCGCGCCGCTTTCTTAGGGCATGTACAATTGTGGCATATGAATATATATGCTTTATGATAAAAAGTAATCTGAGGTATCTACATTAATTTTTCTCTTCAATGTAAGCTATCATTAGTGGACCTCATTATTAAATAGAAAATAAAGACTCTAGTACACATGCATCTTTGCTTTTCATTCCAGCCTTTTCAGCTTTGTCATCGGACCACACTTTTTTACTTCAAGCATCCGCCTCCTGGAGAGGATCCCGCTTCCCTATCCGAACCTACTTTACGTCATATTCGATTCTACATGGCATGCGAGGCATCACCTTGAGGCTATGTATTATACATGCCCTTAGTGACGGCGATTCGTAGGCCGTGGCAGCGCTCTAACAAGACCATGACCCGACACTGATCATTGCTCTGGCGCCGCAGCGCTCCCTCACGCAATGACGACCCCGACAGCCATGGTGAATTGGTGATGCCCCGCGCGGCGACGACCTCCATGAGCCGGCGCTGCACCCACACGCGAGGGAGACCAAGGTGCCGCAGCGTTGCATCCATGCGACGGCGACCCGCTGCATGCGAGTTGAAAAATTAATTTGGACGCTGATAACGCCCACACGCGTGATTTATTAGACATCCGCCCATACGCCGTGTGTGGTGTAAGCAGAAGGCAGCCCACACAGATCATGTGTGGGCGAACATTCGGGCTGCCCATACGTGTGGGCGCCGCTACTTCGTGTCGCACGCCTAATGAACTACTACTCATCTTCACCCCGCGTGTGTGGCATAAAGCAAATCTGCCCACACGTCCTGGCGCATCCATGGGATGACAAATGTAGTTGCCATGTGTAAGTAACGATAGTTGCCACGTGTTCAAACTATAGTTGCCATGTGTGATAAACTACTTACCCTACGTGGTCAAATAATAGTTGCCATGGGTGATTAACTAGTTGCCATGTGTAATTAACTAGTTGCCTCGTGTGGTCCAACCATTGTTGCCACGTATGATTTATCGTAGTTGCAATGCGTGATTACCTTTTTTTAAATAAACGAAATTTTATTCATTAGCAATAACCAATACATCGTTTGTGAGAAGTGTTACAATTTCACTAAAAGGCTCCTCAAACCAAACCGAAGTCTGAAAAAAAATCTAGCTAATCTAGCCAGTTCATGTGCTACTTTATTTACCTCTCTAGTTGCCACATACGCACAACTGCAGCTGCCGCCTAGCAACGAATCATAGTTGCCATGTGTGTTATCCTAGTTGCCACGTACGTGCAACTGCAGTTGCCATCGAACAATGTACGAGTGTCGTGCGGGCGAAGAGCAGTTCATCCACACATGCGTGAACCAGGTGGTGACTGTGTGGCCAAAAATTAGTTCGTCCACACGGCGCAGTTGGCAACCGTGTGTTGCGGGTCGTGTGGATGAACTCTCCAACGCCTACACACACGATGATGCCCACATGGCACTGAAAATCTAACAGATTTTTTTAAGATTCATGTAAAATAAAATCAACGTGTATCAACGAGTGTGGGTAAAGTGTAAATATGTCACACATGTGGGCGTTAATATTTTTAATTAATTTTAGTGCGCACCAAACCGAGAAGAGCTAGGGCAACTTCGCCGTTGACAACGAACCCAACACGACCTGGCTTATACTCCTCTCAAAAGTCCTAATTGCCACCAACTTTTTATTAAACGTGCGTCGCTCTCGCTGGCTCATGTCGACCGGGCGAGGCACGGCAACATCAGCTCGAGAAGAGTAAACAAAAATATCAAGTCGACTCTCTCAAAAAAAAATCAAGTCGACCACGTAGGAAGGAAGCGACGAACCCGCGGCGCCATTTCCTGCGTCCGTCGCGTCGGCACGTGCCGGTTCGCCGCGCTGAGTGACGGCGCCCAAAAGCCACCGAATCTTTGACAAAACCCCGTGCCGTTGGGCCCTTTTTACTGCGCCTGCCCCTCCCCGTCTCCCTTTATATACGGGCCCTGGCCTCTCTCGTTCCCCCACACCACCAAAGCCCACCAAGCCTCAAACGCCCACGTTGGAGCAGTAGCAGCAGCACAGAGCCAGAGCCAACCAGCCGTTCGATCGTCCAACGCAGACGGATCCGATGGCCCTCGCTCTCTCCGGCTCCGCTGCTGCCCGCGCGCTCGCCCAGCGGCTGGCCCCGGCCACCGCCAGGGGCTACGCGGCGGCGGCCTCCTCCGGGGCGATGAGGCGCGGCGCCGCGGCGGCCGCGGACGGGAAGGCGGCCAGGGAGGCCGAGAAGGCCGCGGCCGACGCCTCGTGGGTGCCCGACCCCGTCACCGGCCACTACCGCCCCGCCAACCGCGCCGCCGGCGCCGACCCCGCCGACCTCCGCGCCGCGCACCTCGGACAGACCTACGCACGGGCCTGAAGCCCGGCTCCACTCGACCCTCCTGGTCCCGCCATGGAAAACAGAACTGCTACCGCTACGTAACGAGGGAAGATAGGGAAGAGGCAGGCGGGGCTCGTTCGCCGCGCGCGGCTGTGCGGCTTCACGACGCATCTCATCATCATCGATCCTATACTACGGGGGAGATGCGGCCTGGACGTTTGGCTGTTTCCCATTGTGTTTGTGTGCGTGCGTGCGTGCGTCTGGGCTTGGATGCTCAGATCAGATGTATTTTTGGTCGAGCAGGGCTTGTACCTTTTACTTTTACAGTTAGGTATTATAATAACAAAAGAATCCAGCGTTTTTCTTGTTCCTAAACAAATGTTTCTTGCGTTTTCTTGCTATCTGATTCATTCTTGCGTTGATCCTGCAAATGGAGCTCCAATAAATATTGAATCTGCAAATGAAGCTCCAATAAATATTGAATTCATGCTCCTAAACACATATTCATTACTGGCTTACTGCTATAACCTATATAAAATCATTTAGACGTCGGTCCTGCAAATGAAGATTCAGTAGTACGGGGGCAGGGCAGTCACAGCTCGAGCCGCTGTACAGCAACCGCGTCGGGACACGGTGAAATGTTCCGGTGTCACGGACGTCTGATGACGTGCACTGCTGCCTCAAACGCGCAACGTCAGCGTGTAGTTGTTCTTCTTTCTTTTTTCTCTTCAAATTTCACGTCAACACTGGTCGTGACATGTTGTATGTCATTTTTTAATACAATATGAATGCAGACACACTCATACATACGCATATACACAACGGCTTTCTCGAAAACACCTGGTCGACTGTCTCTAAAGCACTAGGTGCGCGTGCGTAGGCTAATTATTAGGTCGCGCGGCGTCGTCACTGTTTGTGAACACTTTCTCACTGCCCGAGCAACATGGACATTGCTGCGCGCAGGCGGCATGGAATCAGGTCGCTTCGATCGAACGGACGTCGCCTTGTACTCACGACGGCGACCGGAAAGGAAAGCATCGCGTCTCACGGCACCGGCCGCACGTCGACGTCACGGGCTCGAGTGCGTCTACTCATATGTGAACCTTGTCATGCCAAAACGTCTCTCCGTTGCTGCTAACTCTGCGTCAAATCGATTGATCTTTCTTCCGTTAAGAAAACAACTGATCCTTCGTGAGATACGACGGTTTAGTATAGCTGACCAGAAAACAATGACAAGGATTATCCCGCGCGTGGAGAACCCAATTAAGAAGACACCCCGTGCTCGCATGATGGCCACCAGGAACCTAGATCGACGAGATCTTGCACCAGAAAGAGCCAAAAACCTCGAGTCCCAGGCTCCCAGCAGCGTGCCAGTTTTTTCAAAAAGAGAGTACCCCGGCCTCTGCATCGCCATGCACACAGCCACAGCTGCTCCCCGGGTGACCAACCGCATGAACACACAACTAGTGCAGGTTATCCAGGGTGGGGCGTATGACTCAATACGACTATACGAGCAAAATGCAAATTCTGAATTTGACCATCCCACGAGGCCAGGACACTTGGCAAGTCAGTAGATCAGACAGTTTTTCGTACATTGTGGACGATGACCTCTCGCCCGATTTTGTGGCAATATTACAATGAGACAACGTCAACAACACCTAGCTGAAACAAAGCAAAACAAAGACATGATCTAAGATTTCACACCAACATGGAGTCGTTTCCAAATTTCTGATTTTCCAGTTCAGTTGCAGACGCGGATGAAAGAGGGGCACACAGGAGATTGACGCCAGGGGGAGAAGGGATCAGCTGCGCCCATCACCCAGACTTAAATAGCAAGACAGCTTTAGAATCAATGTAGAAATACACAAAGTAGTTCGTCTCGTGCGTCACGTAGGAACCTGCAAATGCGATGAAAAAATAATTAGCAACATTGCTTGCACTCGTATGTATCTTGTGTCGATAGCAAAGGGTCCGAGATCATCAGAGAAGTGCTGTAGATTATAACTAGTGAAAAATATTGATTCATATCATGCGTAGCTTCCAGCATTTTAACTTCTCAAAAGGATCTCTTAGGCAAACCAGCAACCAGGTATGGGGGCAATAGTTTATCGCCCAGGATCAACAAATGAAACTCAAGACAACAAGTATATATAAGTAAAATACACCACTAGCCTCTTAAGTCCTAACTGCAACTCACTATGTAGTGTGGGAATGAAAATGGGAGGCAAATGGGGAGTAGTCAGTTTAAGTTATTATCTTTCAATGTTTTAGCAGCTAGCTGTTTCAACATATACCCAATCTCCCTACACCAACCAAGGGAACAGCTTAAAAAAAGAAATGTAATTATGTTCCCATCGTTTTTCAGCTCGCTTGTTACATTCCCAAGCAAATACAGAACTCTCTACAGTTAACCACAATCATACTGAATGGTTCTTTCTTTGGAGGTTTTTAACCTTCAGCCCATGGGCCCACATAAACTAAAGTCCCTGGATGGAACATACCAAAACAAATAATAACTCCAGTAGGACTGACAAAGTGTTTAGTATCCTCTTGACTGGTTTGAAAAGATGACACCCCTCTAAGAAAATCCACAAAAGCAATGCAAGACAAGAAATACACACAAGCTAAACCTTGGGAATTAAACAAATAAACACCAAAAATGGGCCAAAGAGAATATACTATGAGCAATTCACCCAATCATACTTATTAGATTGACTGATGAAATTAGTGAATCAAAATCTTTCTACATTTTCTACAAGACTGAGAAGCAAAGGTAAGCTTTCTCTAGCGTCTGTACAGCCAACTAGAGAGCCCTGATATTAACAAAATTTGTTCTTTCACTTTAGGATTTAGTTTTTGGGACATAATCACCAATACGACATGGAACCACGAGATCATCTAAAGGTCATGACATGGGATTTAACAGCTGGTATTGTGTCAAATGGAGCACCATTTATTGTTGTTGTTGTGGTCACAAACCAAACACCCATCTACCTTGATCAAACCAGCCTTACTCAAATGGTGGCAAACTGAGGCAACCATAGTGGCCAATCAAATAGGCCTAGCTCCTTTCAGGGTGAGGAGCGTAGCAAGTAATAAAAATCAATATAACAAAAGTAGAGCCATATTTGTTCCCTTGGTCCCCCTCTCTGTTTATTGGAAAAGAAAACTTGATGTGTTGCTAAAGTTTAGACTAACATCCGTCTACCTTGATCAAACCAGCCTTACTCCAATGGTGGCAAACTGAGGCAACCATAGTGGCCAATCAAATAGGCCTGGCTCCTTTCAGGGTGAGGAGCGTAGCAAGTAATAACAATCAATATAACAAAAGTAGAGCCATATGTTCCCTTGGCCCCCCTCTCCGTTTAATGTGTTGCTAAAGTTTAGACTAACAAAAAAGGGCAGCCCCAGTGCATGTAGCTCCCGCTTGCGCAGGGTCTGGGGAAGGAAACATTGATTTGCAACCAAGATGCGGGATTTCAATAATCACAGCAAACACAAATGAGACGACTCTCTTGTCATGGGCCTAATGGCTATCATTGTTGTTTGGTCAGTGCCAGCTAAAGAGAAAAAAAACATGCATATCGACCATACGTGCAATAACTTAATGATTATCTGTATTCCTGATGCGACCTTCTACTGTAAAATGATCTGGCTTGCAAATAAATACTGTCAACAAACTCTAAGAAATCTGGTGAAATGAAACGGTTACCCCTCAGCTGAAAACACAACAAACTGAGTTATAGCTACGGAAAGTTGGATCTGGTTGATACCAGCGAGAACCTGAGCAAATACTTACATACATCCAACGATGAGCCCTATGAGCGAGGAATCACACTACATTAGCACATCCTATTTCCTAAGTGCCAACTTGCTTTTGCGTTAACCTAAAAGACATCAGATGATTTATCCTACGGCCCTTCTATTATTATTGGCCCTTCTAAGTACTTCTGAAGTACATAATCTAAAGGGTCACTCACTTATGCGGTTAACTTAGCATTCTATTGCTCCATCTGACATCCACAGAAATTATACCTCAGTCACTGTCTCCCCCTAGGAGATATATTCATCAACAGAAGTTTATGGTCGCCTCAGAAGAGAAGAAAATGGTCACGCTCAAGTAAGCCAAATCACCCGAAAGTACATCCACCACAGACGCATCCTCCGTACAAAGCTGTTTCGAAAAGAAATGGGGGAAGAGAAGAGATTACCGAAGTTGCGGCCGACGATGCAGTGCCAGGTGGGGCCGTGGTTCTTGTCGAACTCCTTCTTGATGTACTCCGCGATGTCCTTCTCCATGGTGTGCTTCTCAAACGCCTAGTATGCAGAACAAATAAATAAATAAATTCCCCACACCCAACAGCGCTGTCAGCCACGCTGGGACAGCGCGGCGGGACCAAATCGAGAATCCAATGTGCAGGGAGAAGGGGATTACGACGCGGGAGATGTCGAACGCCTCCTTCTGCATCTCCTCCTTCATGTCGGCGCTCTTGAGCGTGATCTTGTGCGCCGTGGGCGACGCGGCGGCCGGCGGCGGGGAGCCGAGCGCGGCGGTGGCGGAGGCGGCGAGCCTGCGGTCGGCGTCGGCCGGGGCCCGCGTCGCGTAGGGCGCCGGGTGGGAGGCGGCGACGGCGGCGGCGCCCGCGATCCCGCGCTTGAGCTCGTCGGACATGGCTGCGAATCTCTGGCGTGGAAGGCAGTGTGGCTTGTGGAATCTGTGGTGGAAGCAGTTGGATGGAGGAGCTCAGCGATTCCTTTCTCCACTCCGCCCTTTTCAAAGCCGACGGTGGCTGCTGCCGTGCTGCTTCATCATTGTACGGGAGGCTGAGCCTTCTAGCGGAAGCTAGTAGAGGGAAGCGGAACGCGCGGAACAAAAAAGTAGGGGAGGTAATGGGCTGCATACCTGAAGCACGCAGGGGTCAGCCCATACCCGAGTTACCGTAGCTACTACTAGCATGTGATTTGTTTTTTGGGTTGTTCTAACACTTTCTTTTAGTTCATTGTTTTTGAGATAGCTCACCACTCATGTCAAGTGCCACACTTTTTTAAGTTGTGAAGATTCGCAAAACAAAATTTGTGAAGAATATTTGGAAGTGCAAACTTTTTTATAAAATACACGGACATTTATTGGAAAACCCGAAGATTTTTTTAAATTGGGAATAAAATTTTAAAACACAAACAATTTTGAAAATCCAAACATTGCATGAAATTGTGAATATTTTCTAAAAACACAATTTTCTTTTAGAAAATAGGCAAAAAAATTTGAAAACATGAGCATTTTTTGAAATTTCTAAACAAAGGAAAAAAACTTGAAAAAAACAAAGAAAACCAGTGAACAACGCCAAGATCATGGACAATCTGCTTCCCAGTTTGTTGATGGTAGTGTTAAAAAAAAGGCGCTATTGTACAATGTGAAGTTACTGGCAGTTCAGCATGTTCATCAACTACTCATGATACACCTAGCTACACCAGAAACTAACAAATTTCCCTCTGCAGGTCAGCATTGGAACGGTTGAGTTCCAGAGGCAGCGGAGCCGTACATCCCTTTCAAGATTTTCACGGCAAAACTCAGCTGCCCTAGAGGCAGAGGTGTTTCAGAACATCTCACACAACTGCTTCAACAAGCCTAAAGTAAAACACAAGCCTTCAATGGAAGAGTTTACGTTATTTTTGCAATATTTTGTTGTAAGTTTGAAGTTGAACTTAATTTAGCAAGTCAAGCAATTCTATTTGCCCACAATAATAGGAAACTTCACCCTGCCCATATTCTTCCCATATGTTTGTCCACTACCTCAGTATGAACCTAACCAAAAGAAAAAAGAGGTCCAAAAGACAGACCCGAATAAAGAAGAAACGGTAATCTGGTGGTTTTTTCTACCGGTTTCAGCTGCTAAGATTTCACTGCTGCCCACAGGTTACACTTCCCTCTGCATAGAAACAGGAGGACATGAGAGTTCACAGAAATTCTTCTGTGACAATCAGACCATGGTTTTATTTAGAGAAAATTCAGTATCATGGCATGTGTAATCGACAACTTATAAGTACATAAACAGCACCAAAACAAGTCGGTTCGCCGAGACTCTCTTGATAATCAGAACTTGCTGAAGAACTCGCAGATGTAATCTGAAACCTCATTAGGCTTCTCCTGGTTGCAGAAGTGACTCACTCCCTCCATAACAACCACATCCTCCAGATTCGGCACGCTCGCTTTCAAGCCACCCTTGTGAATGTAGTCTTTCACCCCCGGTACACTGTATGTAACGTCAAGGTCCCCAACGATGAATTTTGTTGCTATTTTTATTGGAGCTCCAGTCCATGGTGCAGAAAGCTCCCAATTCCTGCATGAACACGAAAGTAAGTTGAGCCAGATCTAACGCCTGCGTTAACTCTGGCAAAATGCCTTCACCCATAAAACTTATGAACTGAAGTTGGCACAATCAGATATGTAGTTACATACATACGTACATACATACATACGTACATACGTACCTACGTGACATACACACATATACGTACGTACGTACATATACGTGACATGCATGCACATACATACATACATACATACATCCATACACACGCACACACGCACACGCACGCACGCACACACACAGAGACAGATAGATAGATAGATAGATAGATAGATAGATAGATAGATAGATAGATAGATAAAATTGCTAAGAAAGAGCATGTTTCTGTACATTTTGCCACCAGGTTCCTAGTCTTTGTAGGTTACGACAACTAGCATTTAGGATGCAATTCCCCTCATCTGATAACTCGAAAGCATAAAGTTATGCAGTACAGAGTATATCATCAGTAACCAATTGAAATGAAGTAACTTTCCTGGCTAACATTAGTAAATAAAGCACTAAATTGTAAAGCCAAGACAGTGAGAATGGGCCGTAGGTGACATACAAGTCCATGCATCTGTAGTAGTTAAGCCCTCCTGTAAACCCTGTCTTCTCAAATTTGTCTGCATAGTAGGAAATATCTTCTTCAGACAACCATGGAGGGCAAGTACCATCCGAATCTAGTGAGTCAAAGAAGGTCTTGTCCTTGGGTAGAATAGGAGGAGCTGGTTTGCGCATTCCAAAGACCGTCTTAAACTTATGACTATTGTCGTATAGAGCAAATTCAGCTTCAGCGACTCCAGGCTCCTGCATGCATAATTCAGTAATGCATATGAACGACTGTTTCCGACAAACCAAATTTGAAGCGATGTTGGTGCAGAGGAAAACTATATCTAAGAATAAGCAATTAAACAGCAATATCTAGTACTGTATCAGGAGATACTTTTAAACCTGAGTCTGCAGGTAGGAATTGTTGAAGTCCTATACTCGAAAAAGAAATCCAGGCGATGACAAGATAGACAATTATAATCTGTCAGTCAGTTGAATGTTTTTAAGGCTAACTGTAATCACTGTAATACTCCGTATTGTTATTTACAGCTCTGCAAAAGGGATGTTGTTGTTAAGAATATGCAACTTGTATTCCCATGGGGCCATAGGCCAGTATATATACATGTACAGGTGCAGGTAATATACAGAAAACCCCTTATACAATGGGGTAAAGACAAAAGGCTACATGGCTATATAGATATAACTCTAACACCCCCCCTCAAACTCATGGTGGATAAACAACACTGAGTTTGGAGAGATAGAAGCCATATTGTGCTCTAGTTTGGGCCTTCATAAAGAAATCCGCCAACTGTAACTCGGAAGGCACATACTGAAGAGCAATAACCCGATCCCGCACACCAGCGCGCACATAAAAAGCATCAACACCAATATGCTTGGTGAGCTCATGCTTCACAGGGTCGCACGCAATGCTAATAGCACCTGTACTGTCGGAGAGGACAAGAGTAGGTGTAGTGACAGAAACACCAAAATCCTGAAGCAACCACCGTAACCAAGTCACCTCTGCCGTCAAAAGAGCCATAGCTCGCAACTTAGCCTCTGCACTCGAACGGGAAACTGCAATCTGTTTCTTCGTCTTCCAGGCAATGAGAGAACGACCAAAAAAACACAGTAAGCAGAAAGTGAACGGCGATCCGAGGGATCACTAGACGACGTAGCATCCGAATAGGCCTGAAGCTGTAATGAACCGGAGAGAGGAAAGAACAGACGATGAGAGATCGTGCCTCGAAGATATCGAAGAACACGAAGGAGGTGACTGTAGTGAACCGAAGTGGGAGCAGAGACAAACTGGCTCAGAATATGGACAGGATAAGATATATCCGGTCGAGTGACAGCTAGATAGACAAGACTCCCAACAAGATGACGATAACGCGTCGTATCAGACAAGGGGTCACCATCAGTATCACAGAGGTGAACATTGAGCTCCATGGGAGTCTCAACAGTGCGCTCATCAGTGAGAGCAGCACGAGCAAGAAGATCCTAGATATACTTTTCCTGGGAAATAAAAAAGGCATCAGAGGTAGAAGAGACTTCGGTCCCAAGAAAGAGCGAAGAGGGCCAAGATCATACATCAGAAACTGCTCACTAAGACGGGCCTTCACAAAGGCAATGTACTCAGGGTCGTCGCCAGTGATGATCATGTCATCAACATAGAGAAGAAGAAGAGTCCGACCACGAGCGGAAATGTGGACAAATAACGCTGGATTTTGACCACTCGCCGAAAAACCAGCGGCAGTCACCACAGAGGCAAAACGCTCAAACCAGGCGCGAGGGGCTTGCTTAAGGACATAGAGAGAGCGACGAAGACGACATACCATGCCATCGGGAACAGAATACCCAGGTGGGGGCTGCATGTATACCTCCTCACGCAGCTCACCATTAAGAAAGGCATTCTTAACATCAAGCTGAGAAACATACCAATGGCGAATAGAGGACACAGCAAGAAGTGTGCGGATAGTGGTCATATGGGCCACAGGAGCAAATGTCTCATCGTAATCACGACCATGCTCCTGCTGAAAACCACAAGCCACAAGACGAGCTTTGTAACGCTCAAGAGAACCATTAGAGCGAGTCTTAACCTTGTAGACCCACTTACAAGTGATGGGACGAACACTGAGAGGAAGAGAAACAAGATCCCACGTGCCAGTGCGCTCAAGAGCAGCAAGCTCCTCTGCCATCGCAAACTGCCATTCAGGATGTACAACAGCATCGCGATAAGACGTAGGCTCAAGTACAGCCGAAAGAGCATATCGACTAGGAGAATAGCGGTCAGGGGGAGGGCAAGGCCGAACACGAAGACCATAAGTCGGCTGAGATGAGGAGGACGACGCACCAGAAGTAGATGGCACGTCAGTGGATTTATCCACAACACGTGGACGACGAGTATAATGAAAAGGAAAGGAGGGAAGAGGTGGAATCACTGGAGGTGAAGACGGGGAATGTAGCGATGATGAAGGTGGAGAAGGGGAAGGTATCGGTGATGAAGGTGGAGTTGGGAAATGTGTCAGTGATGAAGGTGGAGAGTCATGCGATGAGGGAGGGGAAGAATCTGTAGGAGAGGATGGCGTCGGATCTGCAACAGCAGGACGAGGAATAGGAATACTGGGCACAGAGGGAGGCGTGTCAGGAAAAGTGAGGAAAGAGATATCCTCCACTGAAAAGGTCGAGGAAGATGGACGCGGGTAGAAAGGATGAGACTCATCAAAAGTTACATCCCGAGAAATACGCATCCGACGACCGATGGGATCCCAACAACGATAGCCCTTATGCTCGTCACTATAGCCTAAGAAGACACACTCAACAGACTGAGCGGTCAGTTTGGTGAGTTCACGAGGGGCAAGAAGAACATAGCAAACACAACCAAACAAACGAAACGTTGAGTAATCAGGAGAACGATCAAAGAGACGCTCGAAAGGAACACCGCCCTGCAAAGCAGTGGACGGCTGAAGGTTGATGAGATGGGTGGAAGTGGAGACAGCCTCGGCCCAAAAGTGAGGCGGAAGAGAGGCGGCGATCATCAACGCACGAGCCGTCTCAAGAAGGTGACGATACTTGCGCTCAGCCACGCCATTCTGAGCATGAGCACCAGGACAAGAGAACTGAGCAAGAGTATGTGACGCCCCGAGACCGATGTGCCAGGTGTCCTCCAGTTATTCGCTGTCGTTGCCATGTCATTTGCTTGCGTGTTGCATTTCATCATGTCATCATGTGCATTGCATCATCATGTTTTCAAAACTTGCATTTGTCCGGGTTCTCCTTGTTCCTTCCGTTGTCCGTTCTGAGTCCAGACACACTTGCACGCGCCCGCGGCATGTCCGAAATATTATTTTATAAGTGGCCGGAAAATGTTCTCGGATTGGGTTGAAAGTTGGCGTGTGGTCTTATTATAGTGTAGATAGACCGCCTGTCAAGTTTCATCGCAATCGGAGTCCGTTTGATGCCCCAACGGATAAATATAGCGGCAATAGTAGCCGGTCTTTTCGTCGGACGTTTTCGGTCCCCAAAAACCATGCCGGACTGCATCTCTCCCCTCTCCTCTCAGCCTAACCCTCCTGCAAAGCCCACTTCCACTCACCTGCAGCCCACCTACTCCATCCTCGCGACCGGAGCCATCGGATCGCGATCGGAGGGTCCGAAAACCCCCCTAAACCCCCTAACCCTAGAACCTGCCCTATATAAACCTCCTCCCCTTCCATTTTGGGCAGCTACCTACCCCTCCTCCTAAATTTCCGTGCCCCAATCATCCTCCAGCTGCCTCCCACCTCCATTCCTTGAAATCCGTGCGTGCCCGCTCCCCCGCCGCCACTTGTCGCCGCCCCAATCGCTGCGCCGCCACCAGAACCCACCTAAGCGCCGCTCCCCTCCAATCATGCGTCGCCACGCGTCCCCCTGCCTCCCACGCCGCCGTGGCCCGCCTAGGCCCGGGATGAGCCCGCGGAGCCCATCGGGGCCCGTCCTCGCGCTCGCGTCCTCCCTGCACTCCGTCGCCCGGATCCTGAGCGCCGCTCCTCCCGATCCAGCCTCCACGTCGCCGGTCGGAGGACCCCGCCGCCTCGACGCGTCCTCCGGTGACCGGACCTCGCCGGCGCGCCGCCATCTCTCAGGCCAGACCCGCGCCTCTCCCTTTCTTCTCCTATTTTCTTCCCCTCTCTCTCTCACCTGTTCCCTCTCTCACCAGGGACTGCTGCCGGAGAGAGCTTCCCGACCCACCGACCTCGCCGTCGCCGAGAATGAGGTCCCCGGGGCCAGATCCGCCTGGATCCGCCTAGGCCTTCCCGTCTCGCCTTGCCTCGTCTGCGCCCCGAAGCATCGACGTTTCGCCACCGCTGCCATGTCTCGTCTCGCCTCGGCAGGAGGTCGGGGACGATCCCTCTGCGCGTGGGCCCCGTCCAGCGCCCCATGGGCCCATGGCCTCCAAGGCCCAGCTTGCCCGTCGACCCACCTGACCGGCCGCCGGCCTGTCTCGCCTACTGGGCCTCGGTCCACTAGGGTGAGCACCCAGTCTGCCTCTGTTTCGGCCCATAAAGTTTTTTTCAGGTTCTGCGTTTTTCCTATTTATCCAGAGACGTCTGTTTTGCAGAAAAACCCTCTTAGTACATGCATATATTAACTTAATAACTAAGCATCATATGGAAAAACTTAATATATGAAACTTGCTCAGAATTTTGTCTAGTTTAATAATATGCAACTTTCATCGATGTTTAAAATGTTTAAAATGATGTTTGTTTAAATTTGCTCCTAGGCCATGCTAAAATGATTTAATTCATAACTATTCAACCGTAGCTCCGAATTGAATAAACTTTATATGGAAATAGGGTAGAAAAATGTCTAGTTTAACATGGTGGCATCACTTTGCATGTTTAACAACTATAAAAAATGGTTTAGGGCAGAACAGTACCAAACCTAATATATGCACATGGGGATTTACCGGCATTTGTTGTTCGTTGTTTCCGGCCTCATTTAACCTTGACTAGATAGGTAGTTTACCTTTGCTTCACCCTCTTGCCATGTTTAACAACATTTAATATTGTTGGGTTCATAAACAAGATCGAACTAAATAAGTCATGTGGTGTTTTCTTCAATATGCAACGGATCCGTTGCATATTGAGCTCCACTTAATTTGTAGTTTTGTTTGTGCATTTTGCCATGCCATGCCTCTTTAAACCGGACATGCATCATACTCGATTGTGCATCATGCCATGTTATGTGATGGTTGTTTTACCATGTTGTATGCTTCTTTTCCGGTGTTTGCTTCTTCGGGTTGGATCCGGTAACGTCGTGTTGTGAGGTTTCGTTCGTCTACGTCCGTTTGTCTTCGTCATGGACTCGTTCTTCTTCCTGGCAGGATCTCAGGCAAGATGACCATACCCTCGAAATCACTTCTATCTTTGCTTGCTAATTGCTCGCTCTTTTGCTATGCCAATGCTACGATACCTACCACTTGCTTATCATGCCTCCTATATTGTTGAACCAAGCCTCTAACCCACCTTGTCCTAGCAAACCGTTGATTGGCTATGTTACCGCTTTGCTCAGCCCCTCTTATAGCGTTGTTAGTTGCAGGTGAAGATTGAAGTTTGTTCCTCGTTGGAACATGGAGATGTTGTTCCTTGTTGGAACATGTTTACTTGTTGGGATATCACAATATATCTTATTTAATTAATGCATCTATATACTTGGTAAAGGGTGGAAGGCTCGGCCCTATGCCTGGTGTTTTCTTCCACTCTTGCCGCCCTAGTTTCCGTCATATCGGTGTTATGTTCCAGGATTTTGCGTTCCTTACGCGGTTGGGCTATTATGGGAACCCCTTGACAGTTCGCCTTAAGTAAAGCTTTTCCAGCAATGCCCAACATTGGTTTTACCATTCGCCACCTAGCCTCTTTTTTCCCTTGGGTTTCGCGGACTCAAGGGTCATCATTATTTTACCCCCCCCCCCCCCCCGGGCCAGTGCTTCTCTGAGTGTTGGTCCAACTTGTCAGCCGCCGGTGGCCACCAGGGGCAACTCTGGGCTGGCCTACCGGAAGTTTAGACAATCCGGTGTGCCCTGAGAAAGAGATATGTGCAGCTCCTATCGGGTTTTGTCGGCACATTCGGGCGGTGTTGCTGGTTTAGTTTTACCCTGTCGAAATGTCTTGTTGTACCGGGATACCGAGTCTGATCGAAATGTCTCGGGAGGAGGTCTATTCCTTCATTGACCGTGAGAGCTTGTGATGGGCTAAGTTGGGACACCCCTGCAGGGATTTGAACTTTCGAAAGCCGTGCCCGCGGTTATGGGCAGATGGGAATTTGTTAATGTCCAGTTGTAGATAACTTAAACCTTAACTTAATTAAAATGATTCAACAGCGTGTGTTACCATGATGGTCTCTTTCCGACGGTGTCCGAGAAGTGAACACGGTGTTGGAGTTATGCTTGACGTAGGTTGTTATAGGATCACTTCTTGATCATACTTTTATCGACCGTGCTTGCTTTCTCTTCTCGCTCTCATTTGCGTATGTTAGCCACCATATATGCTAGTCGCTTGCTGCAGCTCCACCCCATACCTTTACCTTACCCATAAGCTTAACTAGTCTTGATCGCGAGGGTGCGAGATTGCTGAGTCCCCGTGGCTCACAGATACTTCCAAAACCAGCTTGCAGGTGCCGATGAGACCGTGCAGATGACGCAACCAAGCTCAGAAGGAGCTCGATGAAGATCTTGTCCTTTGTGTTGCTTCGTTCTAGTTGATCAGTAGTGGAGCCTAGTTGGGGTCGATCAGGGACCTTTGTCGCATTTGGGGTTATTCTTTTATTTTGGCTCCGTAGTCGGACCTTGTTTGTATCTGGATGATGTAATGATTTATTCATGTAATTGTGTGAAGTGGCGATTGTAAGCCAACTATGTAACTTCTTCCCCTATTTTATTACATGGGTTGTGTGAAGATTACCTCACTTGCGACATTGCTTTCAATGCGGTTATGCCTCTAAGTCGTGCTTCGACACGTGGGAGATATAGTCGCATCGAGGGCGTTACAGAGTACCCTACTCGGCAAGAAATCCACGCAACATCTTGGAGATATACTCTCAAGCAGAGTCAGCACGGAACACACGAATAGGCGTAGAAAACTGAGTGTGAACCATGGCAGCAAAACGCTTATAGATAGATAAGACCTCACTACGAGAAGACATAAAATATATCCATGTGTGTCGAGAGAAATCATCTATAAAGATAATATAGTAGCGATCACCTCCCTTCGAGGCAAAGGGAGCTGGACCCCAAACATCAGAGTGAACAAGGTCGAAAGGATGCTGAGACACGGTCTCGCTATGAGGATAAGGTAACTGGATCTGTTTACCGAGACGACAACCTCAGTCTAAAGACACACCGCCGGAGACGGATCCAAGAAGACCGCGTCAAACTAAAGAGGAGAGACGAGAGCCACACAAATGACCAAGGCGATGATGCCACTGCTGAAAAGAGCTGGTAGACAAGGCAATAGAGGCGGAGAGACTGGCGGTGGTAGCAGCGGAGGGTAGGTGAAGCCAGTCAAGCTCCCAGAGACCCTGAGTAACGGCGCCGGGGGCCAGCACCAAGGAGAGCACCGGTATGACGGTCCAGAACGGAACAAGAGTCAAAGTCGAGAATGACACGACAACCAGAGTCAACAATCTGGCCACCAGACATGAGCTGCATGGTTAGTCGGGGAACATGAGCAACATCAGGAACATGAAAAGATGAAGTGCTAAGAATGCCCCGGCCAGTAACCGGGAGAGAGGTACCATCAGCAGTAAGAACATGAACAGGAGAATCGAGAGGTCGAGTAGAGGACAGGGTGGACGAATCATGAGTCATATGAAAAGATGCTCCAGTATCAAGAATCCACGGAGATGTACCTGCTTGTGTAGAAGGTGGTTCCACAATGCCAGAAGAGTCGGTAGCAGAACCAGCAGAACCCGTCGATGAAGAACCAGAGGACACAGCTAGCAAGCATCGAAGTCGTGTAATCTCCTGCTCAGTCAAGGGCTCAGCTGAAGAGGTCGACGAAGATGCACCCGGCAACAAAGAGCCGGAGGCAATCAGCAGATCACGAAGTCGGACAATCTCCTGCTCGGTGAAGTACATAGCCGAAGTAGTTGGCGCAGGATCACCGAAAAAGTAGCGCCCACCACCATCTGTGGAAACCGCTAGAGGAGGCGGTGTAGCATGACTAGTATCATCTGCAGAGCCCGAAGGTGGAGACGAGGGCGCATGCAGACAAGCCCCAAGCGCCAAGGGAAGGCGCGTGTGCGAGGCGTGGTCGATGGAGTCATCTGCACCAACAGAGCGGGTGAAAGTCGCGAGAGGAGTCGGTGTAGAGCAACAATCACCGTGCGTGGAAGACGACAAAGAACATGACATCACGGTTGGACGAGCACCAAGCACCGAGAGACGGTGCATGTGCGAGACGGGGTCAGTATAAGGGACGCCGTCGAAAGGCAACCGGCAGCAATGCCCGCACATCTGCTCGAACAAAGTGACTTTTTTTTAAGCCTGTCAGGCTGCCAACCGGTCAAAGCAGCTGATCAGATTAGGAGTAGCAGCTGCACCACGTAGTGGACCAGATCAGGAGCAGCAGCAACACCACGTAGCGGCAGGAAGCAGCAGCTGCACCACGTAACGCAAGACAGAGCAGCAGAAGAGACCAGCTGGGCACACGGGCGGATCGAGACTTGCGGCTGGATCAGGGGAGAGACCGCGGTGGATGGGAGTAGAGCAGCGGCGGCCGCCTCGGCGGGAGTAGCGGAACGGGTGGAGCAGCGCAGCCGGAGAGGAGAAACGCAGCAGCGGCGTGATTGGATCTGAGCACGAGTTGCGCGTGCAGAAAAAAAAAAACCTAAGCTCTAATACCATGTTAGGAATATGCAACTTGTATTCCCATGGGGCCATAGGCCAGTATATATACATGTACAGGTGCAGGTAATATACAGAAAACCCCTTATACAATGGGGTAAAGACAAAAGGAAAAGGCTACATGGATATATAGATATAACTCTAACAGTTGTGTGTTCCCTGAATTTTTTTTTGTGCTTGTTACAGAGATGTTTTCCCCTATACTTACGGATACACGTTCAATTCCTTGTGTTGCTAAAGATCAAAATGGATTAAAACAAGATCAAATCATCTACATCTGCTCACATATCAGGCATTTGTCATGTCAAACATGTGATGTGGCCTGAAAGTGAGCAGACCGCCATCACCGAGTGAAATCTTTATAACAGTAAAGATATAGATCCATGTTGTTGTTTGCAAAGCATGGTGTCTTTCAAGAAAATGCTTTTACTTGGAGCCTTGCACACTCCATATCTTGAAAATGCGATATTGTAATTTTTGGGTTTCAACAAAAGCACAATGTCAATAAGAACTAAAGTTTGTTACTGAAGATTTATAGTACTTAAGGTACTCGGGTTCCTAACCTGATAAGGACATAGGTGTGATTGCATAGCAAATAAAGCTTCAACAAATAAATTTGGCATATTTCAAGAAACAATGGTTTTACCTACTATGTATCTCAGGAATGCGATAATGTTAAGTTACCAGCTTCAAAAAAGACAATACGAAGTATCCAATTTCAATTGAACCAATAACTCAATTTCCTTAGTGAAAAACACTACTCAACCTCCAATCCAATATACCGATATTTCTTGTTTATTACCATTTCTCCATTGTTATCTATCTGGAATTCCGAAGTTCGAATAATCTAGTTTGGTTCGATCCCTTGGTAAGCATCACGAACAGCCCACCATGAAGACAATCGTCTAACATACGAAATTATGCCAACAACAAATTGTTTTGCCACGACCAGTAAACAGACCCCTATCCAATAAAGTCGTCAGGACAGATGAACACAACTCATAATGACATTGATTCTGTCTGCTATAAGCAGGACAGAAAGGAGATGAAGGGCTCCACCTGGAAACGGCACATGTAGTGGTCTTCCCCGCACAAGGCCCTGACGACCTGGAGCGGGCTCCCCTCGGAGCTGCGCGGGTGGTAGGCCACGCTGAGGTTAACGAGCGCCCGCACAAGGTCCGGCCGGAGCAGGCAGAGCTGCCATGCCACGAGTGCGCCCCAGTCGTGCCCAACCACGAACACCTGCCACGCGAACCCGAGAATCGAACAGCAATCTTAGCAAGGAGCATGGCCGGCGTGGGGGATCTCGAAGGGCGAAGGGGTTCGATGCTAAGACCTGGGGCTGAGCGAGGTCGGCGATGAGGGCGACGAGGTCGCCGACGAGGTGGAAGATGGAGTAGGAGCCCGCGGAGGGCGGGACGTCGGAGTCGCCGTAGCCGCGCATGTCGGGCGCGACGGCGCGGAAGCCCCGGGCCGCCAGGGCGACCATCTGGTGGCGCCAGCCGTACCAGAGGTCCGGGAAGCCGTGCACGAGCAGCACCACGGGACCGTTCTCGGGCCCCACCTCCGCCACGTGCAGCCGCACCCCCTTGGCCACCTCCACCATCCGGTGCCGCACCCCCTCCGGCTCCATCGCTGCCGCTGCTTCTCTCGCGCTCGTGGCCCGCCGAGGGATTGACTATCCGGTGGTTTTGGGGTAGCCTGCGCGCGCTGCTTCGGGTGCGTCGCCGGCCGCTGGCTGTGTGGCTAAACGGGCGAGGATTTCGTGGCTTGTGGGGGCGGCCGGACGGGCGCTGGCAAGAGGAGTTTTTGGCAGCTTGCCGAAATTTCGCACACCTTGGACTTGGATACTTGGATTGGACATTTGGACTGGACCGGGTGTCGCGGCTCTCTTTCGTCGTCGTCGTTCGTTAGTACCAGTAGACTTCAAGACTGCCGCATATGCATTCAGAGGATCTCAACAGCCGCGCGTTAAAAAAAATCAGAATACAGCATCGGGAGAGTCAGGTTTTGTGCGCGGCGATTCGCTGGCTTCAGCGACCGTCACAAAATAAAGCACGCCCAAGTTACTTCAGCAGGCGCGCTATATTTCATCTTTTTTATATGAATTGTGATTCGATACATATTTAGTTTCAATAGTACAAATATGGAGATAGATCGGCATATAGCCTGCTTCTACGATACAAAATAGTACATAAATAGTTCATAGTCTTCTCCTAGCCTGCTTTTACGATACAAAATAAAACGAAAAACTACTACTACTCGTCATTCTCCGACTCAGACTCTGTCTCGTTGATGTCCTCCTCCGACGTCTGAGCGTAGGCGTCAAGGAACCACTTGTCGTTGGAGTCATAGGACGACGCATCTTTTAGCTTGATGTTGAATTTAGCGAACGTGGAATCGTCGCGATAGGCGGCTCGCTCCTTTCCGCCCTCTCCGCCCTCTCCGCCCTCCTTTCGGCGAAGAACTGTTCCTCGTTGATGATGTCTTGCGGGAAGCGTTGGCTCCACAGCGTCATGGCTTCCTCGTCCATCTCGGCTAGGCTGAGACGGCGCTCCCGCCTCCGGTTCTTGCAACGATCCTCGTCGGTGATAAGCCGCGGGAAAGGCGCCAACTCCAGTGCCCGCTCCCGCGTCACCACGTCGGTGAAGTTCATGTCCCAACGGGATCACCGGAGGCGCCACGCCGCAGCGTCGTACGCGCAGGCGCCATCGAAGGTTCCGAGGCCGAGACGCACGCCGCCGCCCGACCGAATCTCGGCGGAGTAGGTGCCGGACGGACGCACGCGGACGCCGTGGTAGCCCGAAGCTCCCCGACAGCGAGGTGGCATGGTGGCGCGGTGGTGTCGTGTCGGCGGCGAGGAGAGAAAACGGTAGAGGGAGCGAGAGAGAGCAGCAGAGGGCGCTGTATAGGCGCGTCGGACGCGGTGCGCCAAATCTAGCGCGAGAGTTGCCGCCTTTTTCCCCCGCCGGTTAGTTTCCCGCCACCGCTAGAGCGCACGAAAACGTTTCACGCGCGCTAAAAAGCCAGTTTACCGCGTGTGCACGTCTTTTGACGCGGCTGTTGGAGATACTCTTAGAGCATGGTTAATAGTATAGCCAGCTGTTGGCCATATGATCTTGCCACGTCATCTATAGTCAGCCTTATAGCCGACAAGTATAATAGATGCGTATAAATTTGTACTATTTTATTGATACATGGTCCACCTCTCGCTCTCACAGAGTGTCTAGGAGCACGTGCTACAGTCGGCTGTTAGTGAGTAGCTCACTTCTCTTCTCTCTCCTCTTCTCTCTCCGCTAACTCATAAAAATTATAATATTTAAAGTCGTACAGCCTGCCTATGTCATCGTCTTGTACTTGCTCTTACGGGTCCAAATTGCTACTAGCCTAAGAGCAAGAGCAAGAGCAAGTACAACAAGGTATAGTGAGTAGGTTGTAAGGAATAAACTAAGAGCATGGCTAATAGTATAGCCAACTGCTGGCTATATGGTGTTGTCATGTTATATATAACCATCACTTATAGCCACTCATACAATAAGGTTACCTATAAGGTTGGCTATAAGAGTATTATTTTTTCTCGTCTTCTTTCTATCTCTTTCTTCATATTTATTGTATTGGCCTAGAAATCTGCATATAGCTTGGCTCTTGCATGAGAGTTCACTCCCCTTACTTTTTCACGTATCTCTTTTTCACATAGGCAAAATTGCCATGTAAGCAGGCTATAAGTCTGCTATTATACTTGCTCTAAGCAGGCTCTGATGCAAGAGCCAGCTACAACACATGTTGCTAGGCACTGTGTGAGAGTGGAAGGTGTGGCATGTACTAATAAAGCAGCACATATTTATAGCTAATTGTTATACATGTTGGCCATAGGGTTGGGGTGTAACTATCACACATGCTCTGCTTGGTTAATCTTTTGCTTTTGTCAACTACATCACACACGATTTGATGAAGAAAACTGTGTGGCATTGGGCTATCCATCACAAGCGCTTTTACTGCTAGAACCATTTGCAAAGTTCCATGACCCATTTAGCAGATTTATTAGTTTACAGTTAATAATTCCAGTATTACGCAAATTCACATTTCATATCGAACAATTGTTTTCCAATTTCATATCAGGCACATAAATATATTTTAACATCACAGTACGATAGCTACCTAAAAAACAACACAGTACATTATATAACTAGTTCAATTTCTTAAGAACAATATTAGAACAATATATACATTTCCCTAATCGAGATCATCCAGGAATGTCTTGTCCACCTCTGCTTTTAGTTCAGTAAAAACCTGTTTTGCACAGTCCAACTGGAAAGTGCCTCCTCCTTCGCCAACACCATCTTAGCAAAGTCTGATTTAAAAAATCTGAGCTCATTCTCCACCTTCCTCTTTTTTATCCCGCATCTTCAAATATTCTTCAACGTTGACAATACTTTCTCTATGCCTACCTCTGTTCTCTTTCTCGTACATGCTCCAGAGCTTTGCTAGACACATCTTCAAAGACTGTGGCCACTCTTGATCAACCCACTCCAAGTAAGAACACTTTCGTTCATCTTATAATATTTAAAAATGGACCAGTAACAATTGTAGGGGAAATGGGTTTATAGCAACATAGAAAATCATCAATACTTATTTTGAAAAACTGAAGAAACAAGTTAATTATGACATATCTTCTCAAAAAGATCAATGTGCAAATGAATTAATTGCTACTGAGACAACAACCAAACTCTGAAACATCAGAAGCTATAATTAACTGCAAGAACGCTACAAGTTCTTACTCATGTAACTATAAATAACAAATTGAACATTTTATGAGAAAGGTAAATATAACTGCAACAACATAGCGATAGTGTTTGGATGACAGCCAATTGATACTAACAGGTGTGTACATGCACTAATTTAGTAATATAGAACTAATAGCACTAAGTCCATCCACTATGTATGCCAAAACTGGTGTAAAGACAACTGTTGCTACATCTCGCACTGGTGCCCTGCACTGGCGAGCCGATGCAGTGGAAAAAAATCAGGGACCCAGACTCCAGAGCACCTAGTTGCTCTGATACGCAGTTCCTGTTGGGGAACGTAGCAGAAATTCAAAATTTTCCTACGTGTCACCAAGATCTATCTATGGAGAGACCAGCAACGAGTAGAAAGAGAGTGCATCTACATACCCTTGTAGATCGCTAAGCGGAAGCGTTCAAGTGAACGGGGTTGATGGAGTCGTACTCGTCGTGATTCAAATCACCGATGATCCTAGTGCCGAACGGACGGCACCTCCGCGTTCAACACACGTACAGCCCGGTGACGTCTCCCACGCCTTGATCCAGCAAGGAGAGAGGGAGAGGTTGAGGAAGACTCCATCCAACAGCAGCACAACGGCGTGGTGGTGGTGGAGGAGCGTGGCAATCCAGCAGGGCTTCGCCAAGCACCATGGGAGAGGAGGAGTAGGAAGAGAGGTAGGGCTGTGCCAGAACTTCGTGTATAGCTCCCATGCGCCTCCCCACTATATATAGGGGTGGAGGGGCTGGTTTCTTGCCCTCCAAGTCCATTGGGGCGTTGGCCAAGGTGGGAGGAAAGAAATCTCATTATTTCCTTCCCCACCGATTGTTATCCCCCCTTTTTAGGGATCTTGATCTTATCCCTTCGGGATATGATCTTATTCCTTCTAAGGGGGGATCTTGGTGCGCCTTGACCAGGGGTGTGGGGCCTTGCCCCCACTACCCACGTCCATGTGGGTCCCCCATGCAGGTGGGCCCCACTCCGGAACCTTCTAGAACCTTCCCGGTACAATACCGAAAAATCCCGAACATTTTCCGGTGGCCAAAATAGGACTTCCCATATATAAATCTTTACCTCCGGACCATTCCGGAACTCCTCGTGACGTCCGGGATCTCATCCGGGACTCCGAACAACATTCGGTAACCACATACAAACTTCCTTTATAACCCTAGCGTCATCGAACCTTAAGTGTGTAGACCCTACGGGTTCGGGAGACATGTAGACATGACCGAGACGTTCTCCGGTCAATAACCAACAGCGGGATCTGGATACCCATGATGGCTCCCACATGTTCCACGATGATCTCATCGGATGAACCACGATGTCAAGGACTTAATCAATCCCGTATTCAATTCCCTTTGTCTATCGGTATGTTACTTGCCCGAGATTCGATCGTCGGTATCCAATACCTTGTTCAATCTCGTTACCGGCAAGTCACTTTACTCGTTCCGTAACACATCATCCCGTGATCAACTCCTTGGTCACATTGCGCATATGATGATGTCCTACCGAGTGGGCCCAGAGATACCTCTCCGTTTACACGGAGTGACAAATCCCAGTCTCGATCCGCATAAAACAATAGATACTTTCGGAGATACCTGTAGTGCACCTTTATAGTCACCCAGTTACGTTGTGACGTTTGATACACCCAAAGCACTCCTACGGTATCCAGGAGTTACACGCTCTCATGGTCGAAGGAAGAGATACTTGACATTGGCAAAGCTCTAGCAAATGAACTACACGATCTTTTGTGCTAGTCTTAGGATTGGGTCTTGTCCATCACATCATTCTCCTAATGATGTGATCCCGTTATCAACGACATCCAATGTCCATAGCCAGGAAACCATGACTATCTGTTGATCACAACGAGCTAGTCAACTAGAGGCTCACTAGGGACATATTGTGGTCTATGTATTCACACGTGTATTACGATTTCCGGATAATACAGTTATAGCATGAATAAAAGACAATTATCATGAACAAGGAAATATAATAATAATACTTTTATTATTGCCTCTAGGGCATATTTCCAACAGTCTCCCACTTGCACTAGAGTCAATAATCTAGTTCACATCGCCATGTGATTAACACTCACAGGTCACATCGCCATGTGACTAATACCCAAGAGTTTACTAGAGTCAGTAGTCTAGTTCACATCACTATGTGATTAACACTCAATGAGTTTTATGTTTGATCATGTTGCTTGTGAGAGAGGTTTTAGTCAACGGGTCTGAACCTTTCAGATCCGTGTGTGCTTTACAAATCTCTATGTCATCTCCTAGATGCAGCTACCACGCTCTATTTGGAGCTATTCCAAACAACTGTTCTACTTGGAGCTATTCTAAATTATTGCTCCATTATATGTATCCGGTCTCTCTACTCAGAGCTATCCGGATAGGTGTCAAGCTTGCATCGTCGTAACCTTTACGACGAACTCTTTTACCACCTCCATAATCGAGAAAATTCCTTAGTCCACTAGTTACTAAGGATAACTTTGACCGCTGTCCTGTGAGCCATTCTTGGATCACTCTTGTACCCCTTGACTGACTCATGGCAAGGCACACTTCAGGTGCGGTACACAGCATAGCATACTGAAGAGCCTACGTCTTAAGCATAGGGGACGACCTTCGTCCTTTCTCTCTATTCTGCCGTGGTCGAGCTTTAAGTCTTAACTTCGTACCTTACAACTCAGGCAAGAACTCCTTCTTTGACTGGTCCATCTTGAACACCTTCAAGATCATGTCAAGGTATGTGCTCATTTGAAAGTATTATTAAGCATTTTGATCTATCCTTATAGATCTTGATGCTCAATGTTCAAGTAGCTTAATCCAGGCTTTCCATTGAAAAACACTTTCAAAATAACCCTATATGCTTTCCAGAAATTCTACGTCATTTCTGATCAACAATATGTCAACAACATATACTCATCAGAAATTCTATAGTGCTCCCACTCACTTCTTTGGAAATACAAGTTTCTCATAAACTTTGTACAAACCCAAAATTTTTGATCATCATCAAAGCATACATTCCAACTCCGAGATGCTCACTCCAGTCCTTAGAAGGATTGCTGGAGCTTTGCATACTTATTAGCATCTTTCGGGATTGACAAAACCTTCCGGTTGTATCACATACAACCTTTCCTCATTAAAATCGTCGAGGAAACAATGTTTTGACATCCTATCTGCAAGATTTCATAAATAATGCAGTAATCGCTAATATAATTCCAACAGACTCTTAGCATCGCTACGAGTGAGAAAATCTCATCGTAGTCAACTCCTTGAACTTGTCGGAAAACATCTTAACGACAAGTCGAGCTTTCTTAATGGTGACATTTACCATCATTGTCCGTCTTCCTTTTGAAATCCATCTGTACTCATTAGCCTTACGACCATCGAGCCGTTCTGCCAAAGTCTACACTTTGTTTTCATACATGGATCCTCTCTCGGATTTTATGGCCTCAAGCCATTTATCGGAATCCGGGCCCACCATCGCTTCTCCATAGCTCGTAGGTTCATTGTTGTCTAGCAACATGACCTTCAAGACAGGATTACGTACCACTCTGAAGTAGTACGCATCCTTGTCATCCTACGAGGTTTGGGAGTGACTTGATCCGAAGTTTCATGATCAATATCATAAGCTTCCACTTCAATTGGTGTAGGTGCCACAGGAACAACTCCCTGTGCCCTGTCACACACTAGTTGAAGAGACGGTTCAATAACCTCATCAAGTCTCCACCATCCTCCCACTCAATTCTTTCGAGAGAAACTTTTCCTCGAGAAAGGACCCGATTCTAGAAACAATCCATATTGCTTTCGGATCTGAATTAGGAGGTATACCCAACTGTTTTGGGTTTCCTATGAAGATGCATTTTATCCGCTTTGGGTTCGAGCTTATCAACCTGAAACTTTTTCATATAAGCGTCGCAGCCCCAAACTTTTAAGAAACGACAACTTAGGTTTCTCTAAACCATAATTCATACGGTGTCATCTCATCGGAATTACGTGGTGCCCTATTTAAAGTGAATGTGGTTGTCTCTAATGCCTAACCCATGAACGATAGTGGTAATTCGATAAGAGACATCATGGTACGCACCATATCCAATAGGGTGCAACTATGATGTTCGGACACACCATCACATTATGGTGTTCCAGGCGGTATTAATTGCGAAACAATTTCCACAATGTCTTAATTGTGTGCCAAAACTCGTAACTCAGATATTCATCTCTATGATCATATCATAGACATTTTATCCTCTTGTCACAATGATCTGCTACTTCACTCTGAAATTACTTGAACCATTCAATAATTCAGACTTGTGTTTCATCAAGTAAATATACTCAACATTTACTCGAATCATCTGTGAAGTAAGAACATAATGATATTCACTGCATGCCTCAGCACTCATTCGACTGCACACATCAAAATGTGTTACTTCCAACAAGTTGCTATCTTGTTCCATCTTACTGAAAATGAGGCTTTTCAGTCATCTTGCCCATGTGGTATGATTTGCATATCTCAAGTGATTCAAAATCAAGTGAGTCCGAACGATCCATTTGCATGGAGTTTCTTCATGCATATACACCAATAGACATGGTTCGCATGTCTCAAACTTTTCAAAAACGAGTGAGTCCAAAGATCCATCAACATGGAGCTTCTTCATGCGTTTTATACCATTATGACTTACATGGCAGTGCCACAAGTAAGTGGTACTATCATTACTATCTTATATCTTTTGGCATGAAAATGTGTATCACTACGACCGAGATTCAATAAACCATTCCTTTAGGTGCAAGACCATTGAAGGTATTATTCAAAAATAGAGTAACCATTATTCTCCTTAAATGAATAACCGTATTGCGATAGACATAATCCAATCATGTCTATGCTCAACGCAAACACCAATCTCGGTGGTAGAGGGAGCGTGCGATGCTTGATCATATCAACCTTGGAAACACTTCCAACATATATCGTCAGCTCACCTTTAGCTAGTCTCCGTTTATTCCGTAGCTTTTATTTCGAGTTACTAACACTTAGCAACCGAACCGGTATCCAATACCCTGGTGCTACTAGGAGTACTAGTAAAGTACACATTAACATAATGTATATCCAATATACTTCTATCGACCTTGCCAGCCTTCTCATCTACCAAGTATCTAGGGTAATGCTGCTCCAGTGGTTGTTCCCCTTATTACAGAAGCACTTAGTCTCGGGTTTGGGTTCAACCTTGGGTTTCTTCACTAGAGCAGCAGCTGAATTGCCGTTTCATGAAGTATCCCTTTGTTCCCTTGCCCTTCTTGAAACTAGTGGTTTCACCAACCATCAACAATTGATGCTCCTTCTTGATTTCTACTTTCGCGGTGTCAAACATCATGAATATTTCAAGGATCATCATATCTATCCCTGATATGTTATAGTTAATCACGAAGCTCTAGCAGCTTGGTGGCAATGACTTTGGGGAAACATCACTATCTCATCTGGAGGATCAACTCCCACTCGATTCAAGTGATTGTTGTGCTCAGACAATCTGAGCACAAGCTCAACGATTGAGCTTTTCTCCCTTAGTTTGCAGGCTAAGAAAATCGTCGGAGGTCTTATACCTCTTGACGTGGGCACGAGCCTGAAATCCCAATTTCAGCCCTCGAAACATCTCATATGTTCCGCGACGTTTCGAAAACGTCTTTGGTGCCTCTACTTAAACCATTTAATTGAACTATCACGTAGTTATCAAAACGTGTATGTCCGATGTTCGCAACATCGACAAACGACGTTGGGGTTCAGCACACTGAGCGGTGCATTAAGGACATAAGCTTTCTACTGATCGCATAATCGCTACTATCAACTTTCAACTATATTTTCTCTAGGAACATATCTAAACAGTGGAACTAAAGCGCGAGCTTACGACATAATTTGCAAAAGGTCTTTTGACTATGTTCAGGATAATTAAGTTCATCTTATGAACTCCCACTTAGATAGACATCCCTCTGGTCATCTAAGTGATCACATGATCCGAGTCAACTAGGCCGTGTCCGATCATCACGTGAGACGGACTAGTCATCATCGGTGAACATCTTCATGTTGATCGTATCTACCATACGACTCATGCTCGACCTTTCGGTCTCCGTGTTCCGAGGCCATGTCTGCACATGCTAGGCTCGTCAAGTTAACCCTAAGTGTTTTCGCTGTGTAAAACTGTCTTACACCCGTTGTATGTGAACGTAAGAATCCATCACACCCGATCATCACGTGGTGCTTAGAAGCGACGAACTGTAGCAACGGTGCACAGTTAGGGGAGAACACTTCTTGAAATTTTGTAAGGGATCATCTTATTTACTACCGTCGTCCTAAGCAAACAAGATGCATAAACATGATAAACATCACATGCAATCAAATAGTGACATGATATGGCCAATATCATTTTGCTCCTTTTGATCTTCATCTTCGGGGCTCCATGATCATCATCGTCACCGGCACGACACCATGATCTCCATCATCATGATCTCCATCATCGTGTCTTCATGAAGTTGTCACGCCAACGACTACTTCTACTTCTATGACTAACGCGTTTAGCAATAAAGTAAAGTAGTTTACATGGCGTTCTTCAATGACACGCAGGTCATACAATAAATAAAGACAACTCCTATGGCTCCTGCCGGTTGTCATACTCATCGACATGCAAGTCGTGAATCCTATTACAAGAACATGATCAATCTCATACATCACATATCATTCATCACATTCTTCTTGGCCATATCACATCACATAGCATACCCTGCAAAAACAAGTTAGACGTCCTCTAATTGTTGTTGCATGTTTTACGTGGCTGCTATGGGTTTCTAGCAAGAACGTTTCTTACCTACGCAAGACCACAACGTGATATGCCAATTGCTATTTACCCTTCATAAGGACCCTTTTCATCGAATCCGTTCCGACTAAAGTGGGAGAGACTGGCACCCGCTAGCCACCTTATGCACCAAGTGCATGTCAATCGGTGGAACCTGTCTCACGTAAGAGTACGTGTAAGGTCGGTCCGGGCCGCTTCATCCCACAATACCGTCGAAACAAGATTGGACTAGTAACGGTAAGCATATTGAACAACATCAACGCCCACAACTACTTTGTGTTCTACTCGTGCAAAGAATCTACGCAATAGACCTAGCTCATGATGCCACTGTTGGGGAACGTAGCAGAAATTCAAAATTTTCCTACGTGTCACCAAGATCTATCTATGGAGAGACCAGCAACGAGTAGAAAGAGAGTGCATCTACATACCCTTGTAGATCGCTAAGCGGAAGCGTTCAAGTGAACGGGGTTGATGGAGTCGTACTCGTCGTGATTCAAATCACCGATGATCCTAGTGCCGAACGGACGGCACCTCCGCGTTCAACACACATACAGCCCGGTGACGTCTCCCACGCCTTGATCCAGCAAGGAGAGAGGGAGAGGTTGAGGAAGACTCCATCCAACAGCAGCACAACGGCGTGGTGGTGGTGGAGGAGCGTGGCAATCCAGCAGGGCTTCGCCAAGCACCATGGGAGAGGAGGAGTAGGAAGAGAGGTAGGGCTGTGCCAGAACTTCGTGTATAGCTCCCATGCGCCTCCCCACTATATATAGGGGTGGAGGGGCTGGTTTCTTGCCCTCCAAGTCCATTGGGGCGTTGGCCAAGGTGGGAGGAAAGAAATCTCATTATTTCCTTCCCCACCGATTGTTATCCCCCCTTTTTAGGGATCTTGATCTTATCCCTTCGGGATATGATCTTATTCCTTCTAAGGGGGGATCTTGGTGCGCCTTGACCAGGGGTGTGGGGCCTTGCCCCCACTATCCACGTCCATGTGGGTCCCCCCATGCAGGTGGGCCCCACTCCGGAACCTTCTAGAACCTTCCCGGTACAATACCGAAAAATCCTGAACATTTTCCGGTGGCCAAAATAGGACTTCCCATATATAAATCTTTACCTCCGGACCATTCCGGAACTCCTCGTGACGTCCGGGATCTCATCCGGGACTCCGAACAACATTCGGTAACCACATACAAACTTCCTTTATAACCCTAGCGTCATCGAACCTTAAGTGTGTAGACCCTACGGGTTCGGGAGACATGTAGACATGACCGAGACGTTCTCCGGTCAATAACCAACAGCGGGATCTGGATACCCATGATGGCTCCCACATGTTCCACGATGATCTCATCGGATGAACCACGATGTCAAGGACTTAATCAATCCCGTATTCAATTCCCTTTGTCTATCGGTATGTTACTTGCCCGAGATTCGATCGTCGGTATCCAATACCTTGTTCAATCTCGTTACCGGCAAGTCACTTTACTCGTTCCGTAACACATCATCCCGTGATCAACTCCTTGGTCACATTGCGCATATGATGATGTCCTACCGAGTGGGCCCAGAGATACCTCTCCGTTTACACGGAGTGACAAATCCCAGTCTCGATCCGCATAAAACAATAGATACTTTCGGAGATACCTGTAGTGCACCTTTATAGTCACCCAGTTACGTTGTGACGTTTGATACACCCAAAGCACTCCTACGGTATCCAGGAGTTACACGCTCTCATGGTCAAAGGAAGAGATACTTGACATTGGCAAAGCTCTAGCAAATGAACTACACGATCTTTTGTGCTAGTCCTAGGATTGGGTCTTGTCCATCACATCATTCTCCTAATGATGTGATCCCGTTATCAACGACATCCAATGTCCATAGCCAGGAAACCATGACTATCTGTTGATCACAACGAGCTAGTCAACTAGAGGCTCACTAGGGACATATTGTGGTCTATGTATTCACACGTGTATTACGATTTCCGGATAATACAGTTATAGCATGAATAAAAGACAATTATCATGAACAAGGAAATATAATAATAATACTTTTATTATTGCCTCTAGGGCATATTTCCAACAGTTCCTTCGTGCCATAAAAATTTAACATTTTACTACTTGGCTGCTCGGATGTGTGGACCAAAGTTGGCTACACAAACTGTTGAAGTGATGCCAAATAATTTTCTAATGGCACCATTGATGATATGGCAACATTTTTAGATACTAGGTACAAACTGTGACACTGTCTTAGGATGCGTTTGGTTGAAGGTGTGGTATGAATGGCTTGGGATCGTGAAAGTGTCTAAATCACATCTAACAAATGATTTGTAACAAAGAAAGAGTGTCTAACCTTCTCTGCACATACCAGAAACTTCCTCCCACTGTCCACAGATTCAAACGCAACTAGCTTCACGCATGGAGATTGATGGTGACAACGAGCAGACAGATCTTTAGCCACCCCGCTCCATTTGTTGCAGCTGATGGTCCTAGGGAGCTACAAAAGGAAGAAATGACTCAAATCGACCGTTGGGTTAAAATCCTTCATTCCAAGTCATAGCCCGAGAAAGAGAAGAGAGGCATACCCGGGTGGCGAAGGAGTCGTCGTCGGAGGAGGAACCGCTGGAGAGGTCATTGAAGAAGACCATGGCGACACCGGCGGTAGGATGCGAGACGGCGAGAGAGAGGAAGCAAGCGAGAAAGCGGCTATAGCTTAAGAAGGAAGGAATGAGGAAACAGGGGAAATGTGATTTGTGGTCGGGGAGAAAAGGGGGTGGGGAAGGGGGGATGGGGCGGGGGTAGATATTTTGGCGGTAGGCCAAAAATTTGAAAATGTGGAAGGAAACGTTGCACTCGGTGCCGCCGGACACCATTCACTTTCGACGATTGTGTGCATCGCAAACGATTCTTTTGCTTTACGCGCATGGGATAAGTTTGATAATTCAAATTTTGGTGGAAATTTCCCCGGGTACATCACTGCATAATTTAACATCGCTTGCTAATTTGGGCACACAAAAGAGCGTATAGCACATAGAGCACACTTACTGAATCGAGCAATTTTAGTAACTAAACAGAGCCAGTTGACCTAAACATTGCTCTGACAAAAGACCAGCATTAAAAACAAAGCCTAAATACGCATAATTTTAACAAATCTGCCGCCGCACCGGCCTATGCATCACCGGTGTGAGATAAGACGTCGATGACTTGTCCTGGCGAAATGCCGCCGTTGGTGGACTCCACGTCCCCCTGCTGAAGTTGACCGCATCCTCGTCCTCGTACTTGGCGCCGTCCTCAAGGTTGTAGTACTCGTAGTAGTGGTTGCGCTAGAGCTCGCGTTGGTACTCCACCGCCGATTCCTTGATGGACAGACTCTTCTCTACCTCGACCTCGGCCACGCGCAACTCCTCCTCCCAGCACTCCTCGATCTCCGCTGCCTCCTACATCTCGAGCTCCCGCTCGGCGATCTCATGAGGAAGCAGGTGCTCCATGGCCACTGCCGCCTTTTCGTATGTGGGTTGCATGCTGGATTCTGAGGTGGCCTGGAATATCTTGGCATGTGCGTCCTTGATCTTGGCGTGGATGGCCTCTACCCGGGCCAGGGCGACATTGGCGGCATGGACGACAGCTCGAGCGCTCTCGGCGTTTGCAGCCGTCGTCGTCGCAGCAGCTGTAGCCATCTCGGCTGCTGCAGCTGCCCTGTCAGCTGCCGCAGACGCCCTCTCGGTGGATGCGTCCGCACTCAATGCGGATGGAGCGGCACTCGGCGTAGGCGGACGCGCTCTCGGCACAGGCGGCGACGCTCAGGGAGGATGCGACATCGTATGGGCCTTCACGAAGCGTTTCCACGGTGTCATCTTTGCAAGAAGTGGGTGCGGGAATGGGGATCAGGATTCGTGGATTCGGGGATTGCCGGCACTTGAGCAGACGAGCCAGCGAAGCTTAAGGAGGAAGACTTAAATAGACCCAGAAATTTTCATCGCAAACTATTCCTACAAACAAATTGTGTGTGATGTTGTGGATATTTTTTATTAGCTGTGAAAGACGATTTGGAGTAAAGTGGCAACGAATTGTGTTTTAAATGTACGAGAAAAATTGTAGTACGAATACAACTGTCATGTCAAATTTTGAAAAATTTCAGGGGTCATTTGATCTTTTAAGACATTTAAGTGATTTTCTAGCCATTTAATGACCATAGTTCAAATTTGAACTGCATCTACATGCAACAACTAACCATAACAGTTTGAAAAGTCATATTTTGTGTACTTGTGTGCGATTTAATTCCATGTGCAGTAATTGGAAGGAATTTTCAAACATATTGGTCTAACGGCTATGACACAATTAAACATGGAGTGCCATGGCATTTAAATTCCAAAAAATTAAAAAAAGATGAGAAACACATGAAAGCTTGCTTGATGTAATGTCATGCCACCAAGATGATGTGATAAAAAATTTGGTATATTTGGTAAAAGTTTGGACACACACCCCTCACAAACCGAAGCAACTCACTAGAAGGCTCGTGTTTCCGAGAGAGAATAATCCATGTTTGATGACAAACGGGGGATAGCTTCCCCTTACGGCCTTCAAATTTTTTCTACATTTAACATGCACTAATACAACTGTCATTTGAAAATTTGGAAAATTTCAGGGGTTATTTGAGCTTTTAAAGACATTTACATGATTTTCTAGCCATTTAATGACTGTAATTCAAATTTGAACTATATGTACATGCAACAGCTAACCATAACGGTTTGAAAAATCATATTTGGTGTACTTGTGTGCGATTTAATTCAATGTGCAGTAAATTAGAATAAATTTTTAAACATATTGGTCTCAGGCATGGACACATGCATGGAGTGCCATGGCATTTTAATTCCAAAAAATAAAAAATGATCAGAAACACATGAAACCTTGCTTGACGTACTGTCATGCCACCAAGATGATGTGGTAAAAAAATTGTCCTGTTTGATCAAAGTTTGGACGCACACCCCTCACAAACTAGAGTAACTCACTAGAAGGCTCGTGGTTGCGAGAGGGAACAATACACGTTTGATGACGAACGGGAGATAACTTCCTCTTACGGCCTTCAATTTTTTTCTACGTTTAACGTGCACTAATACAATTGTCATGTGAAAATTTGGAAAATTTCAGCGGTCATTTGACCTTTTAAAGACATTTAAGTGATTTTCTAGTCATTTAATGACCGTAATTCAAATTTGAACTACATCTACATGCAACGGCTAACCGGAATGGTTTGAAAAATCATATTTGTATACTTGTGTGCGATTTAATTCCATGTGCAGTAAATTAGAAGGAATTTTCAAATATATTGGTCTCATGGCATGGACACATGCATGGATTGCCATGGCATTTTAATTCCAAAAAAATAAAAAATGATCAGAAACACATGAAACCTTGCTTGATACAATGTCATGCCACCAAGATGATGTGTGTAACACCCCGGGTGTCATGCTACAGTAAACTCATGTTAATGGTGCCATGTCATCATAATTAAAAAGTTCTAATCCTCACGTTGTTCCAAACCGACCTCAAATTCAAATTTCAAATAACAAGTCAAATTCTTATTTCTTCAAACTGTCAAATTAAAATGTTCTAGGGTTTGCAAATATTCACTAAGTATTTAACATGTAGGAACCAACCGTAAATGGATTTTTGAATTGCCCTAGGCATAATTTAATTGGACAAGCAACACTTATTATGCCCATTTAAATATAAACCTATTTTCAAACATTTCCAAATAACCTCAAACTTTTTGGACAACACCAAAAATATCAGCAGGTAATTATGTGGGAATTTTAGACTGTAACTAAAATCATTTAATATCTAAACTAAATACAAAACAATAGCTATAAAAGAAAATAGTAAACAAAATGTAAAATATAAAAAAACTAAGCTACCGGGCACTTGGCCCATCTGGCAAAATGGGCAGTGCAGCCCAGCCCAGCAAACCCCCCCTGTTCTCTCCATCCTACTGCTCACAGGAGCGTGGTGGACGCCTGTGTGTCGTCCATGGCACGGCTACCACACGCGTCGCCCATCCCGCATGCCGCCAAGCTGTATAAAACCCTCCCCACCCCGTACACAAACCCTAGCTCCATTCCCCTCGCTCTCTCACTCACCATCTTCGATTTGGACGCGCCCGAGTACCCAACCGCCATGGTCGTCGTCTTAGCCACGACCATCGCGGTCCCCACCGGCTTGGAGCTTGTGCGGCAGCTCCATCGCGGTCGTCTGCATCTTCTACTCTACCGAATCAAGGCCGGGAAGTATCACCCGCGACGCTCGCGCCTTCTTCCTCCGCCATGGCTGTCTAACACCGTCGTTCGATCTGCATCATCCTGGCAACCTCGGGCCTCCCCGAGCTCTCCATCGGACTCGCAGTGAGCTCCTCTTTCGATTCCCCCCTTTTCCCCTTCCTCCCGTTGTTGTTTGCCTCCGTGCACCGCCGCCACCTCGGCTTGTGCGAGTTCGCGCTCACCGCGGCCGCGCTCACCTCCACGTGTGCGCCCGCGAGCCCCTGGTAGCGCCTCGTCTAGGCGTGATGCGCTTCCATGCGCGCCTGAGCCGCGCCCCTGCACCGCGCGCATCTACCGCCGTTCGATGCCGCGATGCTGCGTCGGCGCCTGCCTGATGCTCGCTGACCTCTGCTGCCCTCTGCTCCGCTGTAGCTGCTGCCTGACTGTTGTGCTGCTATAGCCGCTACCGACGCCACTGCCCTGCTCCGCAACGCGCGTCCGCATGCTCCGGCCACGCCCGAGACCCGTCCTACTCGCTGCTATGCCTGACTGCCGTGGTCTCCCTTGTTCGTCCGCGCGCGTGCCCGCGCCCCTAGCTGCCCGCGCGCGCTTGCGGCCGCTCCTGCCGCTGCGTTTCGCTGCTCTGCTGCCACTGCTATAGTAACTGAATGTTACTGTAGTGCTGGCTAGCTTTTGCTATTTCTACCTTCTTAGCTCTCTGGATGGCAACAAAACTATGGTCAAACAAAGTCTAACTTCGTTGAAATTAATTTGTGTTGGGAGTACACATGACAACCTCCAAATTATTCCATTGGACCAAATTCAAATATGGCATGGATTAATTCCTATAAAAATGACAAAAGTCTATGTTCTGTTAGGAGAGAAAACCGAAAAAGAGGTTTACTGTCTTAACTACTTCAGAGCTGTAAATGGACCTGTTACAGGAGCTGTTCAGGCTATCTAATGGCATGGCCTTGTAGTGCTGTTGATGTAGAGTAAAACACTAATATGTGGTGTCTTCATTAGAACTACATAACATTAGCTATAGCCTTCGGAAAACAACCAAGTGAAGTTTTAAAAAAAACTGAACAATTCTCAGACTTAGCCAATTTTCAGGAATTCCATAATATTGTTTAAATTTCGAAAAATCATAGAAAATAAACCGTAGCTCGGATGAAAAAACTTTGTACATGAAAGTTGCTCAGAACGACGAGACGAACTCGAATACGCAGTCCGTTCGTCCGTCACACGTACCTAGCATAGCATACACGCAACTTTCCCCCTCTGGTTCATCTGTCCGAAAACGCGAAACACCGGGAATACTTCCCGGATGTTTCCCCCCTTCGCCGGTATCACCTATCCCTACGTTAGGTCACCCCTAGCACAATGTATTGCCGCGTCTTGCTTTGTGTTACATTTGATTGCTCTGTTATTTATTGTGTTCCCCCTTCATTACTTTTTTCGGTAGACTCCGAGACTGCTGTCGATGTCCGTGTGTTCGACTACATTGAAGATGACCCCTCCTTCTTGCCAGAGCAACCAGGCAAGCCCCCCCCTTGATCACCAGATATCTCCTATTCTTCTCTCTACTGCTTGCATTAGAGTAGTGTAGCGTGTTACTACTTTCCGTTAATCCTATCCTGATGCATAGCATGTCATTGTTGCTACAGTTATTGATACCTTACCTGCAATCCTAAATGCTTAGTATAGGATGCTAGTTTATCATCAGTGGCCCTACATTCTTGTCTGTCTTCCATGCTATACTATCAGACCGTGATCACTCGGGAGGTGATCACGGGTATATACTTACACATAATATATGATACTTGTGGTGACTAAAGATGGGTCGGCTCGAAGAGTACCCGTGAGTGATTCACGGATTGGGTCCAAAAGGACGTTTGTCCCGATGACCCTCTGAATGGATCTTTGTGGCAGAGCGACATGGTAGGTTGAGACCACCTAGGAGAGAGGTGGGCCTGGCCCTTGTCGGTGTCCGCGGTTATTTCAAAATAACACACTTAACGAGATCTTGATATTTGATCTGAGTTTGGCCGTTGGCCTATACACACTAACCAACTATGCGGGAACAGTTATGGGCACTCGACGTCGTGGTATCAGCCAAAGCCTTCGTGACGTCAGCGACTGAGCGGCGCGCGCCGGATTGGACCGTAAGCCTGCTCTTGTATTAAGGGGGCTAGGTCTGCTTCCGGCCGCCCTCGCCACATGCAGGTGTGCAATGGGCGATGGGCCCAGACCCCTGCGCCATAGGATTTAGACCGGCGTGCTGACCTCTCTGTTGTGCCTAGGTGGGGCTGCGACGTGTTGATCTTCCGAGTCCGTGCATGACCCAAGAAAGTGTGCCCGGCCAAAGGGGATCGAGCATGTTGGGACATGTGGTGCACCCCTACAGGGAAGTTTATCTATTCGAATAGCCGTGTCCCTCGGTAAAAGGACGACCCGGAGTTGTACCTTGACCTTATGACAACTAGAACCGGATACTTAATAAAACACACCCTTCCAAGTGCCAGATACATCCCGGTTATCACTCTCTAACAGGGCGACGAGGGGAGGATCGTCGGGTAGGAATATGTTATGCGATGATACATGGTGAACTTACCATCTACTCTCTTCTACTGTTTCAAGATGGAGGCTGCCAGAAGCGCAGTCTTTGATAGGACTAGCTATCCCCCTCTTATTCTGGCATTCTACAGTTCAGTCCACATATGCTACCCTTCTCCATTTGATACCAATGCATACATATCTAGTGTAGCTCCTTGCTTGCGAGTACTTTGGATGAGTACTCACGGTTGCTTTGCTCCCCCTTTTCCCCTTTCTATACCCGATTGTTGCGACCAGACGATGGAATCCAGGAGCCAGATACCACCGTCGATGACCACTTCTACTACATTGGAGGTGCCTACTACTACGTGTAGGCTGCTGACGACGACCAGGAGTAGTTTAGGAGGATCCCTGGCAGGAGGCCTACACCTCTTTCGATATGTATCCCAGTTTATGCTAGCCTTCTTAAGGCAAACTTGTTTAACTTATGTCTGTACTCAGATATTGTTGCTTCCACTAACTCGTCTATCATCGAGCTCTTGTATTCGAGCCCTCGAGGCCCCTGACTTGTAATATGATGCTTGTATGACTTATTTTATTTTTAGAGTTGTGTTGTGATATCTTCCCGTGAGTCCCTGATCTTGATCGTACATGTTTGCGTGTATGATTAGTGTATGATTGAATCGGGGGCGTCACAAGTTGGTATCAGAGCCGACTGCCTGTAGGAATCCCCCTTCCAAACTCCTTGGCTGAAGTCGAGTCTAGACATTGCAAAACTTTTACTAACATGGTTGTGCGGCTCGAGCCCATGTCGCCATTGGGTGGTATTAGGATCTTTTATTCCTCTCCTATACTTTGGGACTCTGATCTCTCTTCTATTCGGGTTAAATGATTTTACTAACTCTGACTCTAGGTTCTCGTAACTACTTCCTCTCAGAGAGCCCCTCACTCCAGATGATTACTTGGCGCACCAGAAGATTCCGAAGATACTCTCCGATGTCTCTCGAGACTTTGTGCCCACCGCTTTTGCTATCCCAACCACCGATAAATCCTTATGGATAACTACTTACACTTGCCGTTTATACCTTCGTTCCTAGATTCCCTTGTTATTACTTCATACCCTGAAAATTTCTCCGATATTCCGAGAATCCTTTGTGCCTACTGCTTTTGCAGCTCTTTTCCATATTAACATCCACACGAACAATTCCACGCACTTACCGGGGATCCGTCCATCCCCAGTTGTCCAAGTGCTTCACAAAATTCTTCGAAATACTACTCAATCTTTTGAGAATCCTCTGCAGCCTATGGCTCTTGAAATTATTGCCTTCCTGCATTATGGTTAATTCCATATGACTTGTAATCTTCGTTGACATCATTTGTCATTGAAATTCCGACCCCATTAATTCATCATGTGTGCGAACACACTCAATCAATAGTTGATACCTAGAATTTGTTCTTCCGACCTCAGACGTCACGCCGGACATGAGTTGGTTCTCGGCAAATCAAACCTTGATTGATTGTCGACCTATGACTATTCAACTTAATTATCTTTTGATCAGAACCTCTGCTTCTGATTCCCCGATTTGGAAATAATAATTCCTTTGTATCTAAGCATTGAAGTTATCTAGATATTTCTATAATCTAATGCCCTTGCATTACTTCTTGTGGTTGAACATTGATACTCACGTCAGATCCCTTCTGGACCACCAGATCCTTTGTTGGATTATTATCCGATAGTGCCCTCATATTTAATCACCTTGTGAGCTCTTCCCTGATACATAATGCTTTTGGTAAATTGTATCCTCTCCTTTTGTCAACCATGTTCTACTTTCGAGCTTGTGTTATTTACTATTTAAGTTTGTGGTATATGTTCCTATGATGCCCCTATGGGTTGAACCTATGCCTTCCCTAATCCGTGTGAACCCGAGAGTTTTCACGAGTCATACTATTCTGGTGTTTTGTCAGATATAATTTCAACACCACAACTTCATTGAAAGCAAGAAGTGAATGGAAGGTTATGCATTGAAGAAGTGGGAGTCGACCTTGAACTTTGCGTTCATGCCCATGGACACGATGTAGATCTTATCATGGAAGCTTCTCTTAAATAACTAATTGTCCCCTTGTTATTAGTTCATCTGGTATCTATGTTTGGTCATTTGCAACCATGGTTCCAACCATGATTGTTATCCTTTGATTCCATTTCTCGGACAAGTTAAAGTACTTGTCTTCTGCAGATCATTTCACTTGTCCGACCTCTACTCTGTTCTACCTTCGAGTTTTACCCTCTGGTATCTCGAGAATATCACAGAACTACATCTCCCCTTATGAGTTCTTCATCACTTGTTATTTCTCACCGATTCCAATTTTCCCCCAAGTTCTGAGTTTTTATTCACTCGAGAACACCGATAAGTGAATCAATTCCACACTCCGATTCCATAACTCTAAGTAATTTTTGTTGCATACGAGTTTAATAATCCCTCTAGTCATTCCTAGGCTGATCAGCTATATCATTATCGTGCTGATTTTAACTGTGCTACCTGGTCCTTATTCTCAGAGCACAATTTTCGACGATGAGCTAAGCTTACGTTGATCTTCCTCGTCTTATCATTCACCTCGAACAACAAGCTTGATTCCGAGTTGATGTTGTATCCATAGTTCTAATAATCTTTCGCTACATTAGTCCTTTGGCTTGATGCAGTCGTTGTTTGATTGCTTCTTCATGGAGCCTCTCGACAAAATTTGTCGTAATCATCATCAACATTTTGACTCCTTCCAGAATATCAATCGAATTCATGATGATAAGTTCCATCCTCGTCCCTTGTTAATTTGAGTTACCATCGACAACATCCTTACCTTCCTTTCATCACAAACTTGTTCTTGTTATGGATGCAACTTGATATCCATTTTGTATTATGATCTACCTTGAAGTATTACTGCCTTTTTGTCAAGGATGTTGTGAGAATTTCACCACCTCTTGAGAATTCTTGATATAAGTGATACTTCACCATCACCATTCTTTTCTTGGTCCCCGTGTTGTTCCTAACAGGAATACCGACATATGGACTAGTAATTTTAAAACTTCTAGCAACCTTATTGCTTTGAAGTTAATGGTCGACATTTCATTCTTAGACCATTGGTTATCGAATCACCATTCTAACATTGATTATGCTACCTAAGTCCGTATTTTGGGTGCACCGTCAACCAATGTTTAATCGTGTATGTTTTCCTCGAGCATACCTCATTATATCATTTGATCTGACAAAATCTATCTCCTTGTTCACATAATTGTGGAAATCCATCTTTTGAAAATCTCGATGAATTTTCACTGAGTTCATCAGCCACCTCCTCATTCTCTCCTTGATTTAATAATGAACTCATGATTTGAACTTGCTTCCATAGTTCATTTATCGAGAATCTTACAATGTCGTCTCGTCAATTTTTATTGCGCCTTTTCTTCTCAGGTATCCTAAGTATGAGGTATCCTGACACCAATCAGAACTGAATCTCGGTCAGATACGATGGTTGGGACATTTTCCAAAAGTCGTAACATTGGACTTTGTATAGCCCAGTAAGGCGATGTCATGCCTAGCGCACCGTGCCGGAGGACCCATTGTTATAGTTTTCGTTTTTAGCAAGGTTATCCGTTCTTTCATGAGGAAATTGTAACACTTATTCTATGGGTTGGTCCTGATGGATCCTTTGAGTATCCAAAGTATGACCTTTGCTTAAAGACCATGTCAACGCTATCTTGAAGCATGTATGTGGTACTCCGATTTTCAATAAGAACATTTGAAGCACAATGCTAAAATTTCTTTATTAATTACCCCCAAACACCGTTGTATGGGTAATGTCGTGATATTTCTCTCTCCTTTCCTAAAGGGTTTTATATGTTATATCCTGTCATGGATATCATGCTCTGTTTGTCCTTGGGAAGGATATACCCCTGAAATATGTGTTTAAACACATTTTTCCTTTCCATTATTCTGTTTAACCCAATGATCACATTCTCTTTTCCATTGGTTTGTTTGACCTTTCTTGTGATCTATATAATCTAAGCAGTAATAATTCACTGCTTATGTAAACACCTCAGTGTACACCTCTGTCAGTGAGACCCCGTTTCTACTGTCGATGACATTCCGGCAACCGGCGATGGATGAGAACCTTGCCTATTGGTCCGCCTCGTTCAACGAGCAGGAGAATGGTTCTCTTTGTCTCTCGCCCTTGGTATCGATGTTGCTGCCGACATAACTGACAGGCTATTCTCTAGCATGCCTTGCTATCATAACCGTGCAATATATCCCCGCTCCTCCTATTTCTAACCCACATGGTGGGTCCATAACCCACAGTTCCATGGGATCGAAACCTGACTCTCTTGTACCCCCTATTTCCAAACTTATTCCTCATGCGTGGCCTCGTACGTAATTCATGAGCCACCTCCTAGTGATCTATTCTGGTATCAGATGCAATACTTTCCCCCGTTGCTCTATACCCCTTTCACGCCCTGTTTCACGCATCGAACAATTTCCTACCCGCTTGAAACTTCTTATTTACCTTCTTACTTTACTCTCGATATTTTCTTAAGTTTCAACCCGAGAGTTACTATCGATCACATTCCCTGAGTTATAAACCAGATAGCCACCTTGTAGAGTTCCGTTCTTCCGGAGCTACCCCTTTATTCTTTTGTAAGTACGTTGGAGTTTCCGAAGAAAGGATGCCAACTTCATCATGATGACATGATGCAAAGAAATGAAGACATCAACGCAATGGATCGAACTCTCCAAGAAGAACAACAAAGACCAAGAAGACTCGTTAGAATTTCGAAACTAGAACATTCCCCCTTACACCACCTCTTAAATCTCGGGACGAGATTTCTTGTAGTGGAGGAGATTTGTAACACCCCGGGTGTCATGCTACAGTGAACTCCTGTTAATGGTGCCATGTCATCATAATTAAAATTTTCTAATCCTCACGTTGTTCCAAACCGACCTCAAATTCAAATTTCAAATAACAAGTCAAATTCTTATTTCTTCAAGCTGTCAAATAAAAATGTTCTAGGGTTTGCAAATATTCACTAAGTATTTAACATGTAGGAACCAACCTTAAATGGATTTTTAAATTGCCCTAGGCATAATTTAATTGGACAAGCAACACTTATTATGCCCATTTAAATATAAACCTATTTTCAAACATTTCCAAATAACCTCAAACTTTTTGGACAACACCAAAAATATCAGCAGGTAATTATATGGGAAGTTTAGACTGTAACTAAAATCATTTAATATCTAAACTAAATACAAAACAATAGCTATAAAAGAAAACAGTAAACAAAATGTAAAATCTAAAAAAACTAAGCTACCGGGCACTTGGCCCCCGGTTCTCTCCTTCCTACTGCTCACAGGAGCATGGTGGACGCCTGTGCGTCGTCCATGGCGCGGCTACCGCACGCGTCGCCCATCCCGCATGCCGCCAAGCTGTATAAGACCCTCCCCACCCCGTACATGCACCCTAGCTCCATTCCCCTCGCTCTCTCGCTCACCATCTTCTATTTGGACGCGCCCGAGTACCCAACCGCCATGGTCGTCGTCTTAGCCACGGCCACCGCGGTCCCCGCCGTCTTGGAGCTTGTGCTGCAGCTCCATCGCGGTCGTCTCCATCTTCTACTCTACTGGATCAAGGCTGGGGAGTATCACCCACGACGCTCACGCCTTCTTCCTCCGCCATGGTTGTCCGACGCCGTCGTTCGATCCGCATCATCCCGGCAACCTCCGGCCTCCCCGAGCTCTCCATCGGCCTCGCAGTGAGCTCCTCTTTTGATTCCCCCTCTTTCCCCCCTTCCTCCCATTGTTGTTTGCCGCCGTGCACCACCGCCACCCCGGCTTGTGCGAGTTCGTGCTCACCACGGCCGCGCCCACCTCCACGTGTGCGCCCGCGAGCCCCTGGTAGCGCCCGTCTAGGCGTGATGCGCTTCCATGCGTGCCCGAGACGCGCCCCTGCGCCATGCACATCTGCCGCCGTTCGCTGCCGTGGTGCTGCGTCGGCGCCTGCCTACTGCTCGCTGACCTCTGCTGCCCTCTGCTCCGCTGTAGCTGCTGCCTGACTGTTGCGCTGCTGTAGCCGCTACCGAGGCCGCTGCCCTGCTCCGCAACGCGGGTCCGCGTGCTCCGGCCACGCCAAAGACCTGTCCTACTCGCCGCTGTGCCTGACCGCCGTGGCCTCCCTTGTCCGTCCGCGCGCGTGCCCACGCCCGCGCTTGCGGCCACTCCTGCTGCTGTGTTTCGCTGCTCTGCTGCCGCTGCTATAGGAATGTTACTGTAGGGCTAGCTAGCTTTTGCTATTTCTACCTTCTTAGCTCTCTGGATGGCAACAAAACTATGGTCAAACAAAGTCTAACTTCGCTGAAATTAATTTGTGTTAGGAGTACACATGACAACCTTCAAATTATTCCATTGGACCAAATTCAAATATGGCATGGATTAATTCCTATAAAAATGACAAAAGTCTATGTTCTGTTAGGAGAGAAAACTGAAAAAGAGGTTTACTATCTTAACTACTTCAGAGCTGTAAATGGACCTGTTACAGTAGCTATTCAGGCTATCTAATGGCATGGCCTTGTAGTGCTGTTGATGTAGAGTAAAACACTAATATGTGGTGTTTTCGTTAGAACTACATAACATTAGCTATAGCCTTCGGAAAACAACCAAGTGAAGTTTAAAAAATACTGAACAATTCTCATACTTGGCCAATTTTCAGGAATTCCATAATATTGTTTAAACTTCGAAAAATCATAGAAAATAAACTGTAGCTCGGATGAAAAAACTTTGTAGATGGAAGTTACTCAGAACGACGAGACGAACTCGAATACGCAGTCCGTTCATCCGTCACATGTCCCTAGCATAGCGTACACGTAACTTCCCCCCTCCGGTTCATCTGTCCAAAAACACGAAACACCGGGAATATTTCCCGGATGTTTCCCCCCTTCGCCGGTATCACCTATCCCTATGTTAGGTCACCCCTAGCACAATGTATTGCCGCATCTTGCTTTGTGTTACATTTGGTTGCTCTATTATTTATTGCGTTCCCCCTTCTTTACTTCTTTCCGGTAGACTCCGAGACTGCTGCCGATGTCCGTGTGTTCGACTACATTGAAGATGACCCCTCCTTCTTGCCAGAGAAACCAGGCAAGCCCCCCCTGATCATCCGATATCGCCTATTCTTCTCTCTACTGCTTGCATTAGAGTAGTGTAGCATGTTACTACTTTCCGTTAATCCTATCCTGATGCATAGCCTATCATTGTTGCTACAGTTATTGATACCTTACGTGCAATCCTAAATGCTTAGTATAGGATGCTAGTTTATCATCAGTGGCCCTACATTCTTGTCTGTCTGCCATGCTATACTATCGGGCCGTGATCACTCGGGAGGTGATCACGGGTATATACTTATACATAATATATGATACTTGTGGTGACTAAAGACGGGTCGGCTCGAAGAGTACCCATGAGTGATTCCCGAATTGTGTCCGAAAGGACATTTGTCCCGACGGCCCTCTGAGTGGATCTTTGTGGCGGAGCGACATGGTAGGTTGAGACCACCTAGGAGAGAGGTGGGCCTGGCCCTGGTCGGCGTCCGCGGTTATTTCAAAATAACACGCTTAACGAGATCTTGGTATTTAATCTGAGTCTGGCCACTGGCCTGTACGCACTAACCAAGTACGCGGGAACAGTTATGGACACTTGACGTCGTGGTATCAGCCGAGGCCTTCGTGACGTCAGCGACCAAGCGGCGCGCGCCGGATTGGACCGCAAGCCTGCTCTTGTATTAAGGGGGCTAGGTCTGCTTCCGGCCGCCCTCGCAACATGCAGGTGTGCAATGGGCGATGGGCCCAGACCCCTGAGCCATAGGATTTAGACCGGCATGCTGACCTCTCTGTTGTGCCTAGGTGGGGCTGCGACGTGTTGATTTTTCGAGGCCGGGCATGACCCAGTAAAGTGTGTCCGGCCAAAGGGGATCGAGCATGTTGGGAAATGTGGTGCACCCCTGCAGGGAAGTTTATCTATTCGAATAGCCGTGTCCCTCGGTAAAAGGACGACCCAGAGTTGTACCTTGACCTTATGACAACTAGAACCGGATACTTAATAAAACACACCCTTCCAAGTGCCAGATACAACCCGGTGATCGCTCTCTAACATGGCGACGAGGGGAGGATCGCCGGGTAGGAATATGCTATGCGATGATACATGGTGAACTTACCATCTACTCTCTTCTACTGCTTCAAGATGGAGGCTGCCAGAAATGTAGTCTTCGATAGGACTAGCTATCCCCCTCTTATTCTGGCATTCTGCAGTTCAGTCCACATATGCTACCCTTCTCCATTTGATACCAATGCATACATATGTAGTGTAGCTCCTTGCTTGCGTGTACTTTGGATGAGTACTCACGGTTGCTTTTCTCCCCCCTTTTCCCCTTTCTATACCCGATTGTTGCGACCAGACGATGGAGTCCAGGAGCCAGATGCCACCGTCGATGATGACTCCTACTGCACTGGAGGTGCCTACTACTACGTGCAGGCCGCTGACGACGACCAGGAGTAGTTTAGGAGGATCCCAAGCAGGAGGCCTGCACCTCTTTCGATATGTATCCCAGTTTGTGCTAGCCTTCTTAAGGCAAACTTGTTTAACTTATGTCTATACTCAGATATTGTTGCTTCCATTGACTCGTCTATGATCGAGCTCTTGTATTCGAGCCCTCGAGGCCCCTGACTTGTAATATGATGCTTGTATGACTTATTTTATTTTTAGAGTTGTGTTGTGATATCTTCTTGTGAGTCCCTGATCTTGATCGTACATGTTTGCGTGTATGATTAGTGTACGATTGAGTCGGGGGCGTCACAATGTGGTAAAAAATTGGCCTGTTTGACGAAAGTTTGGACACACCCCCTCACAAACCGAAGCAACTCACTAGAAGGCTCGTGTTTCTAAGAGGGAACAATGCATGTTTGATGACAAAGGGGAGATAACTTCCCCTTACAGCCTTCAAATTTTGTCTACATTTAATGTGCATTAATACAACTGTCTTGTGAAAATTTCAAAAATTTCAGGGGTCATTTGACCTTTTGAAGACATTTAAGTGATTTTCTAGCCATTTAATGACCGTCATTCAAATTTGAACTACATCTACATGCAATAGCTAACCATAACAGTTTGAAAAACCATATTTGTGTACTCGTGTGCAAGTTAATTCCATGTCAGTAAATTATAAGGAATTTTTAAACATATTGGTCTCATGGAATGGACACATGCATGGAGTGACATGGCATTTAAATTCCAAAAAATGAAAAAATGATCAGAAAAAAATGAAACCTTGCTTGATGTAATGTCATGCCACCAAGATGATGTGGTAAAAAAACTGGCCTGTTTGAAGAAAGTTTGGACACACACCCCTCACAAACCGGAGCCACTCACTAGAAGGCTCGTGGTTCCGAGAGGGAACAATGCATGTTTGATGACGAATGGGAGATAACTACCTCTTACGACCTTCAATTTATTTCTACGCTTAACATGCACTAATACAACAGTCATGTGAAATTTTGGAAAAATTCAGGGGTCATTTAACCTTTTAAAGACATTTAAGTGATTTTCTAGCCATTTAATGACCGTAATTCAAATAAGAACTACATCTACATGCAACGACTAACCATAAGGGTTTGAAAAATCATATTTGTGTACTTGTGTGTGAGTTAAATTCCATGTGCAGTAAAATAGAAGGAATTTTCAAACATATTGGTCTCACGGCATGGACACATGCATGGAGTGCCATGGCATTTAAATTCCAAAAAAAAATGATCAGGAAAACATGAAACCTTGCTTGATGTAATGTCATGCCACCAAGATGATGTGGTAAAAAAATTGGCCTGTTTGACGAAAGTTTGGACACACACCCCTTACAAACCGGAGCAACTCACTAGAAGGCTTGTGGTTCCGAGAGGGAACAATGCATGTTTGATGACGAACGGGAGATAGATTCCTCTTACGGCCTTCAAATTTTTTCTATGTTTAACGTGCACTACTACAACTATCATGTGAAAATTTGGAAAATTCTAGGGGTCTTTTAACCTTTTAAAGACATTTAAGTGATTTTCTAGCCATTTAATGACCATAATTCAAATTTAAAATACATCTACATGCAACGGCTAATCATAACGGTTTGAAAAATCATATTTTTGTGTACTTGTGTGTGAGTTTAAAAAAATCATCAGACGATGTAAATATCTGGTGTTCAAAAAAGAAAATGTAAAGATCTGGCATGACAACCGGCCCCCATATGATTGTCACTCTATTTCGCGGCTCGAGGTTTGGTAGGTGAGTGGCGGGGGCCATTAATCAGACACGGTTCTATATTGGAAACCGTCAGCTATTAAGTTCACACACGGATTTTGCTGCTGAAATCGTGTGTAATTCAAACTACAATAATTCCGGCGACTGGCGTGTGTACTGTTCCCGTCAATCTAGATTTTGGCGGCCAATAAATACTACCTTGCTCACGTCGTCCCGCCTGCATTCTCATCTACATCCTCCCCTCGCTCACCCTCTCTCTCTCTCTCTCAAATCGCTGCCATGGCGCCGCCGGTCTGCCCACGCTTCGATGAGGAGTCGCCGCCCCTCGAGGACGCTCACTCGAATAGCAGCGACGAGGACCCCTACGCACCGCCGGACGAGGTTGCGCCGGAGCCCCCTACTTTGGATTGGTTTTGTGGCCAGTACAATCTTTGTCTGTGGAAGTCGTTGTCGCTGGCTGAGAAAGCCAGGCGAGTGGCGTTCAAGAAGGAGATGGCGGAGGAGGAAGCCAGGTACCAGGCGGCCTATGAAGCCCGTGATGCCGCCTGCAAAAAGGAGGCGATGGAGCTTTGGGGCAGGCGCGTTGTTGTGCGGAGGAGGTGTACGATGATGGGTACTTCACGAGGAAGGTCAAAGGCGATGGGTGCCTCATCGATGTGTGGAGGTGGGCCGATAAGCTCCAGCGTGCCACCGACGAGGAGCTCCAGTGAGCGCCCAACGAAATGGCAAGATCGTTCACAGTCATCCGCCAGCAAGAGGCAGATCGGTATGTTAAGCACTACGAGGTGGAGGAGACGGAGTACTACCTCCGCACTGGGAAGACGCCGCGCCCTAGGGAGCTGCTAGTGAGGGGCTATCGGAATATTGGCCCTAGGAGGGATTATTAGTTTTAGTATTGTTAGTTTTCAATTTTATGCATTGTACCTAGTAGTTAAGTGTCATCGCGTATATGTGATGATATTATATATATTCTATGATGAACTAATGAACAATTAATATATATATAATGAATTCCATGTTATATCTATTTTTGTATACTAATTTGAATTTAGCTGTTATCATCCACATATACAGAATGGAAAGTGTATACACACACATTGAAACAGAACATATAAGAACGAAAAACAGAGTACACACATTGAAACAGAGCAATACTATGATGCTGTGAATACATAGCTATCCACGTCGAAATGACTCAACAAAATAAAACTCGTCCATGAGACCATGACTAGCAGCACTTGCCTACGGTAGCTCTTGGTTCTGTCTGAACTCGTGCAGGCATTCGTCCAAGTGGTCGACACGCTCGCGATACATCTGGAGCACGATCTCGAGCTCCAAGTTGGCTATTTCATCGAAGATCACCATCTCGAGGATGCGATGGCCATGCTCCTCTACTGCGTCCAGGTGGACACCTGGGCCAAGGAGGCGGTCGAGCCTACCGACCAGCGTGTTGGCATCGAGCGGGCCATGGACAAGGGGAACGGCACGACCCATGCGAATAACATGGCGGGCGCCCGGTGCAAATACGGTGCGGCCGACCTCTAGTGCAAGTACGGTGCAGAGGGCCTCTGCCCACTCCTGGCGAGGAATGGGGGTACTGTTGGGATGTGTACCCAGCTACGACGCCCTGCCGACAGCAGGCAAGCGCCGATGGTGTTGGGGAACGCAGTAATTTCAAAAAAATTCCTACGCACACGCAAGATCATGGTGATGCATAGCAACGAGAGGGAAGAGTGTTGTCCACGTACCCTCATAGACCGTAAGCGGAAGTGTTATGACAACACAGTTGATGTAGTCGTACGTCTTCACGATCGGACTGATCCAAGTACCGAACGTACGTCACCTCCGAGTTCAGCACATGTGATCCATATCAACTAAACCATGTCAACTAAACTTAGATAGACATCTCTCTAATCATCCAAGTAATCACGTGACCCATATCAACTAAACCATGTCCGATCATCACGCGAGATGGAGTAGTTTTCAATGGTGAACATCACTATGTTGATCATATCTACTATATGATTCACGCTCGACCTTTCGGTCTCAGTGTTCCGAGGCCATATCTACATATGCTAGGCTCGTCAAGTTTAACCCGAGTATTCCACGTGTGCAAAACTGGCTTGCACCCGTTGTATGTGAACGTGGAGCTTATCACACCCGATCATCACGTGGTGTCTCGGCACGACGAACTGTAGCAACGGTGCATACTCAGGGAGAACACTTATACCTTGAAATTTAGTGAGAGATCATCTTATAATGCTACCGTTGAACTAAGCAAAATAAGATGCATAAAGGATAAACATCCCATGCAATCAATATAAGTGATATGATATGGCCATCATCATCTTGTGCCTTTGATCTCCATCTCCAAAGCACTGTCATGATCACCATCGTCACCGGCTTGACACCTTAATCTCCATCGAAGCATCGTTGTCGTCTCGCCAACTATTGCTTCTATGACTATCGCTACCGCTTAGTGATAAAGTAAAGCAATTACATGGCGATTGCATTTCATATAATAAAGCGACAACCATATGGCTCCTGCCAGTTGCCGATAACTATGTTACAAAACATGATCATCTCATACAATAAAATTTAGCATCATGTCTTGACCATATCACATCACAACATGCCCTGCAAAAACAATTTAGACGTCCTCTACTTTGTTGTTGCAAGTTTTACGTGGCTGCTACGGGCTGAACAAGAACCGTTCTTACATACGCATCAAAAACCACAAAACAGTATAGTGATTGCTTTTTGATCTTCAGAAAGAACCCTGTTCATTGAATCCGATTCAACTAAAGTTGGAGAAACTGACACCCACCAGACACATGTGTGTGAAGCACGTCGGTAGAACTAGTCTTGCGTAAGCATACGCGTAATGTCGGTCTGGGTCGCTTCATCCAACAATACCGCCGAATCAAGAATCAACCAGTGACGACAAGCAATATGTATATACCCACGCCCACAACTCCTTTGTGTTCTACTCGTGCATATAACATCTACGCATAAACCTGGCTCGGATGCCGCTGTTGGGGAACAAGGTTGTTAGAATCGCGATTCTGTTATACGATTCTATGACTTTACGATCCAAACTTACCCATATGATTCTACGATTTTAGTTCATAAAATCTACGTTTCTACGTTCCTGGTAGTGAAGATTCTACGATTTACGATTCTACCATCAGAGCTCCGATCTGATTTAAAATCGTGATTCTGACAACCTTGTTGGGGAACGCAGTAATTTCAAAAAAATTCTACGCACACGCAAAATCATGGTGATGCATAGCAACGAGAGGGAAGAGTGTTGTCCACGTACCCTCGTAGACCGTAAGCGGAAGCGTTATGACAATGCAGTTGATGTAGTCGTACGTCTTCACGATCGACCGATCCTAGCACCGAAGGTACGACACCTCCGCGACCTGCACACGTTCGGCTCAGTGACGTCCCATGAACTCACGATTCAGTAGAGTGTCAAGGGAGAGCTTCGTCAGCACGACGGCGTGATGACGATAATGATGACGCTACCGAAACAGGGCTTCGCCTAAGCACCACTACGATACGACCGAGGTGGATTATGGTGGAGGGGGGCACTGCACACGGCTAAGAGATGAATGATCAACTTGTGTGTCTATGGGGTGCCCCCTCCCCCGTATATAAAGGAGTGGAGGAGGGGGAGGGGGCCGGCTTCCTAGGCGCGCCCCAAGGGGAGTCGTACTCCCACCGGGAGTAGGATTCCCTCCCTCTTCCCTAGTTGGATTAGGAGAGAAGGAAGGGGAAGGAAGGAGGAAGGAAAGGGGGGCCGCCCCTCCCAATTCGGATTGGGCTGGGGGGGCGCCCCCTCCTTTGCTCCCTTCTCCTCTCTCCCACTATGGCCCAATAAGGCCCATATACCTCTCGGGGGGTTCCGGTAACCTCCCGATACATCGGTAAATGCCCGATCTCACCCGGAACTATTCTGATGTCCAAATATAGTCGTCCAATATATCGATCTTTATGTCTTGACAATTTCGAGACTCCTCGTCATGTCCGTGATCATATCCGGGACTCCAAACTACCTTCGGTACATCAAAACACATAAACTCATAATACGATCGTCACCGAACGTTAAGCGTGCAGACCTATGGGTTCGAGAACTATGTAGACATGACCGAGACATGTATCTGGTCAATAACCAATAGCGGAACCTAGATGCTCATATTGGTTCCCAGATATTCTACAAAGATCTTTATCGGTCAAAACGCATAACGATATACGTTGTTCCCTTTGTCATCGGTATGTTACTTGCCCAAGATTTGATCGTCGGTATCTCAATACCTAGTTCAATCTTGTTACCGGCAAGTCTCTTTATCAGTCCTGTAATTCACATCCCATAACTAACTCATTAGCTACATTGCTTGCAAGGCTTATAGTGATGTACATTACCGAGAGGGCCCAAAGATACCTCTCCGACAATCGAAGTGACAAATCCCAATCTCGATCTATGCCAACTCAACAAACACCATCGGAGACACCTGTAGAGCACCTTTATAATCATCCAGTTATGTTCTGACATTTGGTAGCACACAAAGTGGGTATTCGGGAGTTGCATGATCTCATAGTCATAGGAACATGTATAAGTTATGGAGAAAGCAATAGCAACAAACTAAACGATCATCATGCTAAGCTAACGGATGGGTCAAGTCAATCACATCATTCTCTAATGATGTGATCCCGTTAATCAAATGACAACTCATGTCTATGGTTAGGAAACATAACCATCATTGATTCAACAAGCTAGTCAAGTAGAGGCAAACTAGTGACACTCTATTTGTCTATGTATTCACACATGTACTAAGTTTTCGGTTAATAAATTTCTAGCATGAATAATAAAAATTTATCATGATATAAGGAAATATAAATAACAACTTTATTATTGCCTCTAGGGCATATTTCCTTCAGATGTATCCGCTCTTGCTGTGCGGCGCGCCGCGTCTCTCGCTTTGCGACGCTCCAACGGTCTCGCCGTGCGGCGAGCCGCAGCCTATCGGCGCGGACGCGCCTAGCTTGCTCTGCGGTGCACCATCGATCATGTTGTGCGGCGAGCTCCAGCCTCTCGGCGTTGACATGCCTATCTTGATCCGCGGCACTGAAGTGCCATGCGCCAAGGGTCTGTTCAACCCTAGCGATGACGCGCATCACAACGTTGTCCATCGCGTTGCCGGGGAGCGCCTCGGCCTCGACGGGCCGTGGCGCCTGCTCGTTTTCCATGTTGATGGGGTTGATGGCAGAGGCGGCGCTTTGGTGGGTTGGCATGCTTGGAAAAGGTGGATGTGCTATAGGCTGCGGTTGTTGCCTCCTTGCGTTGCGCGCAACCTAGGTTTATGCGCAATATCGTTGGGTGGCGGGAAACTGGTGAGGAAATGGCGGGAAACGGTGGCGTGTTCATAAAATGCCATCAATTAATGGAAACTTAGAATAGAAGGAACATCGAGCTAGCACAAGAAGTAGATGATTATCATATGATTGTTTATCCTAGATAATTATGCATGTAATAGTTTACTTTGGTGTGTGGAAATGTCATGTGTGTACTAGCCACCTATGTAATTGGATGTTTGCCGCGTATTACACACATCTTGTTTATGTGAAACGTTTTTGTTCTCTTGGCTCAACACAAACAATTTATCAGAATGAACTGTATGCCCTCCATTGCACATACCTTGATCTGGTTGAACCATTTCTGTTGTATTGCCTAATCGAAAACAGTTCATCCGAGTGAACCGTATACCGTATATCGCACACACCTTGATCTGGCTGACCATTTCTTTTGTGTTGCCTAATCACAAACAGTTCATCCGAGTGAACCGTAAGATGTATATCACACACGCCTTCATCTGGCTGCCCATTTCTTTTGTTCTGCCACATCGCAAACAATTAATTGAACTGAACCGTATGCCCTGCATCGCACACACAACTAAAATCTGAACTGTTTTTGATGCATCCATCATCGCAAACATTTTGCACCTTTTTCACGGTTTTTTACACCACCGTTTGCAATTAATGCATCGCACATAGTTTCGTCAAAGGGTCCCTGATCGTAGTGTCACGTTAGCAGCAACCTGCAGTAGTGTAGATTTCATAGGAAATCTAACATCCACCCCAACCTCTTTTTACAATTTCTTTGCTTTTCATGTGAAATCAAACACTCCATGCTAATCCTATAGGATTCAAGTGGGCATGCCACTCCAATCCTATACTTTTCATATTCCTGCATTTTCAAAATCCTGCGAATCAAAGTGGCCCTAAACTTGTGATGAAATCACCTCTAAGTGTAACAAACAACTTTAATCAATTCAACACAAGTGTTCTTCTAACATCGTGTTCTTAATGTTGTTGGCATCCTCGTTACAACCTAACTCATGCACATGATCAGGAAAACATGATCATCATGCAATACTAGAACTAGTCCTAGAGAGAAGACTAGGAATCTATTTTGCTGTTTATTATTCTACACGTGCATATGAGCTTCTCTCTAAGCTTCTTGGTTAAAATAGTCTTGAGAGTCATAGACAATATAGCATAGAACATAAACTTTTAATTATAAACTTGTTGGAAATAAATACTACACTTATTATTGCTTATAGGGAATATTTCCAACAACTAAATCCAGCAGATCCCTCGATAGAGTATCCTAACTAGGCGACTTGGAACAAGGGTAACACGGACAAGGGTTTTTACCCAGGTTCGGGCTCTCATAGAGGAGATAACATCTTACATCCTGCTCTTTTTTATTGCTTTGGAGTGTGTACAAAGTATAAAGTAAGTCCATCTCCTCCATCGAGGAGCCTGGCCCCCGGTTTATATTACACACCAGGGGTCCTAGGGTTACAGAACTAGGTAGTCTAGGCAATAGAGGTAGAGTCCTCCATGGCTCCGGTGTACTTGGATTCTACTCCAAGTCTGCTAGAATCCTCACGTATCTCGCCGTGGGCCGCTCAACGTGACCTAGGGCAGAATCGACTTAGGGGTCATCATCCCGGCCCACCGTACGCCGACACATATGAACCCCAAATATGGTGCATGTACACATAGCTTATTTCCATGCATAGTGATATGATAACTTGCTTAGTTGATATGTTTATGTAGTTAATGATGGTACCCTATTTGCACTTGTTAGTACACCTACTTCAGCATTTGTAGGGTCATTTACGCATGCTCATATTATTTAAACGTTAGAACTTAAATTCTTAGCATGCTAAACTATGTTATGCACTATGTAGGAAAGTAGCAAGGTTTGGGATAAACTCTTTACTATTAAAAGGTGTTTTCGAAAAACTCCCGAGGGTACCACTAAGGCCCTTGGGATGACTTGAGAAATGTTCTACCAAAAGTTGAGGAGGACAAGAATCCAGAATCCCAACTAGACTCGTCTCACATGCCGCTCCAAATAGCCGCCGTCCGTCCCGCTTGGTGACGGTTCACGTTCTGTCCGATGTGTTGGGGAACGTAGCAATTCAAAAATTCCTACGAACACACAAGATCTAACTAGGAGATGCATAGCAACGAGAGGGGAGAGTGTGTCCACGTACACTCATAGACCGAAAGCGGAAGCGTTTAGTAACGCGGCTGATGTAGTCGAACGTCTTCACGATCCAACCGATCCAAGTACCGAACATACGGCACCTCTATGTTCAGCACACATTCAGCACGATGACGTCCCTCGAGCTCTTGATCCAATTGAGGATGAGGGAGAGTTCCGTCAGCACGACAGCGTGTGGGCGGTGATCATGAAGTTACCGGCGCATGGCTTCACCTAAGCACTACGACGATATGACTGAGGTGTGTTACTGTGGAGGGGGGCACCGCACACGGCTAAGAGAAGACTTGGTGTGCCTTTGGGGTGCCCTACCTCCCACATATATAAAGGAGGGGGGAAGAGGAGCCCGACCCAAGGGGGGGGGGGCGCCAAAGGGAAGTCCTACTTGGACTCCCGGTCCAAGTAGGATTCGCCCCCTTCCTATTCCAACTAGGAGAAGGAGGGAAGGAGGAAGAGGGGAGAAGGAAAGAGGGGGGCGCCGCCCCCTCCTAGTCCAATTCAGACCAGCCATGGGGGAAGGGGGGCGTGGCCACCCCTTGACGCCCTTGTCTCCTTTCCCCTAAAGCCCATTAAGGCCCACTACCTCCCCGGGGGGTTCCGGTACTCTGGAAAAATACTCGAAACACTTCGGAACCATTCCGGTGTCCGAATATAACCTTCCAATATATCGATCTTTACCTCTCAACCATTTCAAGACTCCTCGTGATGTCTGTGATCTCATCCGGGACTCCGAACAAACTTCGATCATCAAATCACATAACTCATAATACAAATCGTCATCAAACGTTAAGCATGCGGACCCTACGGGTTCGAGAACTATGTAGACATGACCGAGACACATCTCCAGTCAATAACCAATAGCGGAACCTGGATGCTCATATTGGCTCCTACATATTCTATGAAGATCTTTATTGGTCAAACCGCATAACAACATACATTATTCCCTTTGTCATCGATATGTTACTTCCGAGAGATTCGATCGTCGGTATCATCATACCTAGTTCAATCTCGTCACCAGGAAGTCTCTTTACTCATTCCGTAATGCATCATCATGTAACTAACTCATTAGTCACATTGCTTGCAAGGCTCATAGTGATGTGCATTACCGAGAGGGCCCAGAGATACCTCCCCGGTACACGGAGTGACAAATCCTAATCTCGATCTATGCCAACTCAACAAACACCATTGGAGACACCTGTAGAGCATCTTTATAATCACACAGTTACATTGTGACTTTTGATAGCACACAAGGTGTTCCTCCGGTATTCGGGAGTTGCATAATCTCATAGTTAGAGGAACATGTATAAGTCATAAAGAAAGCAATAGCAATAAAACTAAACGATCATTATTATGCTAAGCTAACGGATGTGTCTTGTCCATCACATCATTCTCTAATGATGTGATCCCGTTCATCAAATGACAACACATGTCTATGATTAGGAAACTTAACCATCTTTGATTAACGAGCTAGTCAAGTAGAGGCATACTAGGGACACTCTGTTTGTCTATGTATTCACACATGTACTAAGTTTCCGGTTAATACAATTCTAGAATGAATAATAAACATTTATCGTGATATAAGCAAATATAAATAACAACTTTATTATTGCCTCTAGGGCATATTTCCTTCAGTCTCCCACTTGCACTAGAGTTAATAATCTAGTTCACATCGTCATGTGATTTAACACCAATAGTTCACATCTTTATGTGATTAGTTCACATCGCCATGTGACTAATACCCAAAGGGTTTTACTAGAGTCAATAATCTAGTTCACATCGCTATGTGATTAACACCCAAAGAGTACAAAGGTGTGATCATGTTTTGCTTGTGAGAGAAGCTTAGTCAATGGGTCTGTCACATTCAGAGCCGTATGTATTTTGCAAATTTTCTATGTCTACAATGCTCTGCATGGAGCTACTCTAGCTAATTGCTCCCACTTTCAATATGTATCCAGATTGAGACTCATAGGCGTCCATATTGGTGTAAAAAGCATGCGTCGATGTAACTCTTTACGATGAACTCTTTATCACCTCCATAGCCGAGAAATATCTCCTTAGTCTTCTAAGGATAATTTTGACCGATGTCCAGTGATCCACTCCTGGCACTACAAAAAAAGACACTTCCGTGATGATACGTGTCTGTCACAGTAGGCCATGTTTTCTATCATGCATGTACATCCATGACAATTTTATGACCGAATCAAGATAGTCATACCTGTGTTGTCGTAGAAGTGTTCCATGACATTACCAAAAATATCATCACGGAAGTGTCCACTTCCATGACAATAAATCCCGCGTCATAGAAGTGCTTTCGTCAAGGGTGACCGACACGTGGCATCCACCGTAACGGCTCGCCGTTACGCTATCGGGTCTGGTGTTGGATCCGATAACCCGTTAATAGCCCCGACTAGTGGGGATTTTCCATGTGTAAAATCATCATTGGCTGGAGGAAACACGTGTCGGCTCACCATTGGGACAGATGTCATCCACTCATTGGACCGAAGGCGCCTATGATACATCGACACATGGCACGGCCCAACAGAGGCCCATTCTGTGAAAAGGCCAGTCCGTTTGACTCGGTCGAAAGGTGGCGGGCCGGCCCACGGAAAGCCTGTTATCGACCTGTTCGCATATAGCCCATTTACAGCCCGCTAATCCAGGGCCCGTTACGACCTATTCGAATTAGACCCAGTAGCGTCATCTGGGCCGTCCAATATGATTCCAGCCTGTTTTATCTTTCGACCCATGTATAGCCCATGAAGTCTTTCGGCCCATATGAGGCCCTTTGTAACTCTTGGCCCATTAACGGCCCGTGGTGAAACTGGTCTGTAACAAATAGTGTATCACTTTATACCCATTAACGGCCCATTATACTGTTGGGCTGTTTCCAGCCCATGTTATCTTTCGGCCTTCTCAGGGCCCATTTATTCTTGGGCTCATTTCCAGCATTCGGTTACTTACGACCCGCTACTGTCATTTTCTACTTGTGGGCCAAATTCAGACCGTGGTTACAGTCGGCCCGTTAATACGTTGGGCCGTTTTCATAGCATCATCAAATACGGCCGATTAACGATGGCCCGTTATGGTCGGCCCATGAACGGACGATTCCAACTCTAGCCCATTTATGGCCATAATGCGGTATGTTATTGGCCCATGTTTGGGCAATCGATCATACGACCCGTAGAAGACCCATTAATGATACAGCCCGTAGAAGGCCCATTGATGATACGGCCCGTAGAAGGCTCATTGTGTATACGCCCCGTAGAAGGCCCATTGTTTCTACGACCCATGGAAGGCCCAGTGTAACTACAGTAAATATGTAGCCCATGGTTATTGTGGCCTACTTTTAAAAAATAGGTTATTGCAGCCACTAGCAAACCGCGGAAAAAGAACAACACTAACTACAAGCAAACAAATAAACAAGACAACAAGGAAATAAACAAGCAAGCAACTTACGCTAGGCTATCTGCATGCTTATTCCTCATATATGTTAATGCACGCATGCTGAATTACATCAGTCACCATGTTTCATCATGCATTTCAAATTCTTCATTATGATATGTCAAATGCATGTATGAATTACGAGATATAGGGGGAGATCTCCATGATTCTACTCTTCAAGTGTGTAATGCTTCAAAAGCAAATTCCTCATCATGCACATCTTCAGGGGGAGTTCTTCTATATCTTGCAATCAAATTCCTCACTATAAGTATTTACACTTCATATGTTGATCCCCGTTGAAAACTTAACCTATATTGTCATCAATCACCAACAAGGGGGAGATTGTAAGTGCATCTAGTGCCCCTTAGTGAATTTGGTGTATTGAAGACTTATAGGTTAAGGGACTAATGTGTTTTTAAGTGTACACAGGTCTATAAGTCTATGAGGAGTTTGATATTTACAGAGAAAGTCGACCCCTAAAAATGAAGTTCTTTGACTGAAGACTTTGGATTTCTGAAGACTTTCTGAAGACTTTGAAAGTGAAGAAATTGGTGCAATCCTAAAGACTTGGTATTCATTTGAGGAACATGAAGCGTGAAGACTTTTGTTTTTGTAGTTTCATTTTCTCTTTCTTGAGTCTTAGGAAACACCGTATTGTTAAAGGGGGTCGAGGAAATACTAAGGAAAAATTTCCATGTGATGCTCAACTCAAATCCTACACCTACCAATCCCTTCGAGTGAAGCCATTAGAAATCTCATACAGTTCAGTCATATTCTTCAGTGATAGAGACGAAGTTCTTCTGGTCTCTGAGGAATTTGTTCTGACTGAGGAGTTAGGAATTCGCTAGTGCGGATTACCTACACAGTGAGGAACATGATAGCCCTGAGGAATTTGATACTCAAATTTCCGACCGTTGCTGTGCTATGCGCCAGCTGTCCCAAAATATCTACCCACCTAACGGTCATGTCCTTGAAGGGCATTTATGTCTTATCATGTCGGTCTGCTCCCTAGGCTATAAATAGCCGCCCCCTACAACCACTAGCTGGTTGGCTGCTCCGAGAGAAACTGACACTTGTCATTTGAGAGCATCCCATCCTCCGAGGACTTTGAGCAAAAATCATCAAGTGAGGAAACCCAAACCCAAACACCTACAAACCCCAAGTGATTGAGCATCACCGAAGAGATTGATCCTGCATGGATCTGACGCTTGTTACCTTTGAAGACTATGCTTCTTCCAGACGGTTAGGCGTCAAGGTCTAGGGCATCCAAGAGGAATTGTGGATCACCGAGTGACCAAGTTTGTGAAGGTTCAGAAGTCACCTGAAGACTTACCACGAGTGATTGGGAGAGGTCTCTGTGACCTTAGCTCAAGGAGAATACGGTGAGGACTTTTTGTCCGGGACTGTGTGTCCTCAGGTTTAAATACCTAGCCGCTCCAACCAGATGTACAACTGAGACAATAGTTTGAACTGGTCTACCAAATCATTGTCTTCACCAAGCTCACTGGTTTTATTTCCTCAACTCTTTCATTTCCTCATAACTGTGTTGAGTGCTTATCAATATATGTGTTTGAAGACTTTGACTGAAGACTTTCTCAAATTCCTCAGTTCAATTTCTTTAGTCTGTTTGTTTTCATCCTGTGTTATCCTGTGCTTACGCTTACTATTCTCTGTGCTTGTCTTCATTTCATCATGATGACTATGCTTGTGCTCTGTTATGTTTACTTTTGAGTACTTATTCCACTGCTAGTAGTTCTTCGTTAAGGAATTTCCTCACCTGCAAATTCCTCAGTGAAGAATTCATAAAAATCGCCTATTCACGCCCCCTCTAGTCGATATAACGCACTTTCAATTGGTATCAGAGCGAGGTACTCCCTTGTTCTGTGTGATTTCGGTTTAACCGCCTGGAGTTTTAGTTATGTTGGCCGCGGGTATGAAGAAAGTGACATGCCCCATCTTTGACGGGCATGAGTATCCCAAGTGGAAGGCCATGACGAAGAAGCGTCTCATGGTGATGAACAGCGAGCTGTGGACCGTCACTGAGATTGGTCTGACCGATCTGTGCAAGATGGCGGAAGCAGATGACATTCGCAAGTACACTCTTCTCAACCTCACAGCAAAGGATGTCATCTGCTCCTGTTTGTCTCAAAATCAGTTCAGGAATATCATGCATCTCGATCATGCGAAGCTTATCTGGGACCGTCTCTCTGAGGTCTATGAAGGTCATCGAACCTGTCATGATCCTTGGTTTGAGGACTTCAAGGAATCTCTCAAAGCAATGACATTCGAGCCAGAATCATCATCTTCTGCATCATGCCTTGTGGCAAAAGATGCTAAAGTAACTGAATGCTACCTATCCGAGTCTAGTGATGATGAATCTGGTGATGAATTTGGACCCAGCTATGTCAAACTTGCTTCCCTTGCCACTAAACAACAAAGAGCTTTGGAAAAAGTTCAATACATGTTAAATAAGAGCGATGATATGTTGGGTGAAGAAATGGATCAGTCAAAAGCTTTGGCTAAAAGTCTTCAGAGACTTCATACTAAGTATGACACCCTTCAAGATCATCAGAACACTCTCTTATCTGATCATGAGAAGCTTTCTTATGAACTTCTTCAGAGAAAGCAAGATCTTGAAAAGCTAAGAGTGAGTTATGAAGATCTTTAGAAGGAGCGCGATTCATTACTTGCTCAACAAATCAGCGCTTCTCAGGAAGAATTTGTTCCTCCATGCCTGAAGTGCATCGAACGTGAATCTGCTAATTCTTCACCTGAATGTTCAAATGCTGCTAATGTTTCAAATTCTTCACCTGCCTCTGCTATCACTAATTCCTCATCTGAGGACACTGCTAGTATCACTGACGATGCAGGGCTGAAGGAATTGTACATGACAGGCATGTACAAAAGCCTCAAAGGGCATCAGACTCTTTGTGATGTGCTTAAAAAGCAGATCCTCAACAGGAACCCTAGGAAAGAGGGTATTGCCTTTGAGAGGAAACTCAATGCTGATGGTACATATTGGAAGCCTGAGCAGTACCCCAAAACCTCATGGGTTGCTGCAAAGGGACCTCCAGTTGATCCATCTAACTTATCTGGCTTTGCATGTGAATCTCCTCGTTCTGATGATGAGTCATTTGACTCCAACTATAAACTGTTCAAAAATCAGAATGGTGAAGTATTTGCTAGATATGTTGGCACTAACTGCAGGAACGGTTCCCCTATGAAGAAAATCTGGGTTCCCAAAAGGTGCCTTGAAAGTCTTCAGGTGAATGTCCTCAGGACACCACCTGTGAAGAATAGGAACCCCAGATCAAATTCTTCATATGGACCAAATTCCTCAAAAGGATCAAAGTCCTCATATGAATATCATCGTGCTAACAACTCTGTTTCGCAGGGAAGAGCTAAGGGCTATGAATATGAGCATTATTCTTCTAATCATTATGTTCATAAGTCCTCGAAGAATTTCTCTGCTTATTCATATGCTTATCCTAACCCCTCTTATGTGAAACAAAATGGACTAGCTTCTATGCCACCTTTCTCGTATGGAGCTCGCAGAGTGATGAACTCTTTGCTACCCCTTCAGATGTGGGTGGTGCAGAAAAAGAACTAATCTCTTCTGCAGGGTCAGGTCTCCAGACGTACGTAATCGTCTGAAGAATTTGCTGGAGACCTGAGTGTGCCTGAAAGGACGCAGGCTAATCATGAAGAAATGAACTTTCATTTCTCACGTCCTCATACTGCTTTATCTGTTCTATTGCTTGATGAAATTGATCTGATGAATTGATGTCATATTCTTCACTGATGAAGTATATGAGTTCGTAAGTTGCACTAATTCATCTGCAGGATGATCAACCCAAAGCCACTGAGTGGGTCCTCGATAGTGGATGTACAAATCACATGACTGGTGACAAGAATCTATTGATGGATGCTCCATTATCTCCGTCGCATCTGAAGCATATCATCTTTGCTGACAAAGGAAAAAGTCAGGTATTGGGTCTAGGTAAGGTTGCGATCATAAAGGATCGACACATGGACAAAGTCATGCTTGTCGAGTCCTTAGGATACAACCTCATGTCTGTCTCAATGCTTTGCGATCTTGATATGGTTGTTGTCTTTGGCAAGTACCGTTGTGTTGTGGTTATGGAAGCTGACAATTCCAAAGTCTTCGAAGGCTTTAGGAGAGGAGACTTGTATATTTTTGATTTCTCTACAGGACCACAACCAGCCGTGTGCCTACTTGCAAAAGCTTTAGAAGCCTGGCTCTGGCATCGACGACTTGGTCATGCAGGCATGAGGAATTTGCACACACTTGCGAAGAAGAAGCATGTCATTGGCATTGAGAATGTCAAATTCCTCAAGGATCACTTATGCGGAGCCTGTGAAGCTGGGAAGATGACAAAGGCTAAGCATCCAGCGAAGACAATCATGACTACCACTCGACTATTTGAATTGCTTCATATGGATCTTTTTGGCCCTAATCATTATTCTGCTATTACAAATGATGCATCTCTACATGGCTTTGTTATTGTTGATGATTAATCTCGATACACATGGGTACACATTGTTACTTACAAACATGAAGTGCAAGAAGTCTTCAAACGATTTTCCTCGAGGGCTTCAACCAACTTTGGTGTGAAGATCAAGCACATCAGAAGTGACAATGGAACTGAGTTCAAGAATTCTGGTCTTGATGACTATCTTGATGAACTTGGTATTACTCATGAGTTATCTGCTCCTTATACTCCTCAGCAGAACGGCGTCATGGAGCGCAAGAATAGAACCCTTGTTGAGATGGCTCGCACTATGCTTGATGAATACAAGACACTTCGTCGTTTCTGGATTGTTGCAATTGATACTGCGTGCCACATCATCAACGGAGTATATCTTCACAAATTCTTCAAGAAGACTGGCTATGAACTCCTCACTAATAAGAAACCCAATGTAAGTTATTTCAAAGTCTTTGGTGCTAAATGTTGGATTAGAGATCCTCATCACAACTCAAAATTTGCACCGAAAGCACATGAAGGTTTTATGCTTGGTTACAGAAAGGACTTGCACACCTACAGAGTCTTCAACAACGTTCTTCACAAGGTTGTTGAAACTGTAGATGTGCGGTTCAATGAAACTAATGGCTCGCAAAGAGATCACCTACCTACTGTGATAGATGAACCAGCACCCGAGGAAACTATCAAGTTCAAGGCTACTGAGGATGTCATTCCTACTGAAGAATCTGCTGAAGAATTCATTCCAGAACATGAAGAACGTCGAGCTAATGCACCTGAAGAAAATACCGAAAAAAATGGTGCTAAAGAAAATGCTGATCAAATTCATCAAAGACAACCAGCTCATCCTCACATTGCAAAAGAAGTGCAAGTTGAAAAGATCATCAATGACATTAAAGCGCTAGGTCCTCTCACATGCTCAAAAGCTTCACATTTATCTAACTTTTGTGGGCACTATGCTTTTGTCTCTATCATAGAGCCCACTAAGGTAGATGAAGCATTTCTGGAGCCTGAGTGGATTCAGACCATGCAAGAAGAATTACATCAGTTCGAGCTCAATAACGTTTGGGAACTGGTCAAACGTCCAGATCCTCGCAAGCACAATATCATTGGCACAAAATGGATCTATCGCAACAAGCAAGACGAAAATGGCCTTGTGGTAAGGAATAAGGCACGGCTTGTAGCTCAAGGCTACACACAGGTTGAAGGAATTGATTTCGATGAAACTTTTGCACCTGTTGCTAGACTTGAGGCTATTCGCATATTACTTGCTTATGCTAACCATCATGATATCACTTTATATCAAATGGATGTGAAAAGTGCATTCCTCAATGGTAAGCTTGAGGAAGAAGTATATGTTGCTCAACCCCCAGGTTTTGAAGATCCAAAGCGTCCTGACAAAGTCTTCAGACTCAATAAGGCCCTCTATGGCCTCAAGCAGGCCCCACGGGCGTGGTATGATACTTTGAAGGAATTCCTCATGAAGAAAGGCTTCAAACCCGGTTCACTCGACCCTACTCTTTTCACTAAATCTTATGATGGTGAATTGTTTGTGTGCCAAATATATGTTGATGATATTATCTTTGGCTGTACTGACCAACGTTATAGTGATGAATTTGCCTATATGATGAGTGAAGAATATCAAATGTCCATGATGGGAGAATTGAAATTCTTCTTAGGTCTTCAAATTCGTCAACAACGCAATGGCATATTCATATCTCAGGAGAAATACCTCAAGGATGTACTGAGGAAATTCGGCATGCAAGATTGCAAAGGCGTCAAAATTCCTATGCCCACAAATGGCCAACTGTGCACTGATGAAAATGGTATTGACTTCGATCATAAGGTATACCGCTCCATGATTGGTTCTTTATTGTACTTATGTGCATCTAGGCCAGATATAATGCTTAGTGTTTGCATGTGTGCCCGATTTCAAGCTACACCGAAGGAATCACACCATAAGGCTGTGAAGCATATTCTTCGATATCTAGCTCACACACCAACACTTGGATTATGGTACCCCAAGGGCTCGGCTTTTGATCTCATTGGATATTCTGACTCTGACTATGCTGGTGATCGTGTGGACCGCAAGTCAACATCTGGTACATGTCATTTCCTCGGACGATCTTTGGTCTGTTGGTCCTCGAAGAAACAGAACTGCGTATCACTATCTACTGCTGAAGCTGAGTACATTGCCGCTGGTTCTTGCTGTGCTCAATTGCTATGGATGAAGCAAACTCTCAAGGACTACGGCGTCAACATGAAGAATGTGCCTCTCTTCTGTGACAATGAGAGTGCCATCAAGATTGCTCACAACCCAGTTCAGCACTCGAAGACAAAGCACATTCAGATTCGTCATCATTTTCTTCGTGATCATGTGTTGAAGGGCGACATTTCTATTGAGCATGTGAAGACTGAAGAACAGCTAGCCGATATCTTCACAAAGCCCTTGGATGAGAAGAGATTTAGCAAGTTGCGGTGTGAGCTAAATATCCTAGAATCTTCGAATGTTCTTTGAAAAAGGACACTCATCCTAACACTTATGCAAAATTGATGACTTAGATGTGCAACACATGAAGAAACGTTTTTTTTCAATCAATGAAGAATAACACTCTAAGTGTGAAGAAATTAATGAAGAATTTGATTCTCAGAACCCTACGACAATTGTACGCGGTGTCTGAAATCATCATTCTTATACGGTGGGTCACGCCACCACCAAAAGTTGAAATTCCTCAGTTGTTCAAATTCTTCAACTTTGCATTGTCTTCACTGTTTTCGTCGTTTTTCTTCATTGGCTATATGTATATATATGAGTTTATGTCCTCTACAACATTCACTTATGGTTATTTCTTCAAGTTGGTTGTTCTGCTAAGTGAATGTGATCGGACCCTTGCCCCTCTATGCTAAACTCAACCCAATCTATTCACAAATTCTTCATGTGCGTTCTATTTGAAACTCGTTCAAAATCTTCACTGTGTCCTTGTCAGCTGAAGAATTTGCGAACGGAAAGTTAAAACTTATCTTATCCAAATTTTCGGCTTTCCCGCTCAAACCGTTCCGCATCCCATGTTATACTTATCTATTCACCCACGATCTAGCACGATCTCCACTTCTCAATATGTGGGTGACACATGTTAAGCGAATGAGAAGGGTCAGGGGCACATTCGTCCAAATTCTTCGTGCGAGCAGTTTTTCACCGTGGCTATAAATACTCCTCTTCCCCTTCCTCACTTCCTTTACTCCGCTCGACCTATCTCCAGCTCAAGCTTCTCAAACCCTAGCGCCGCTGCTACTTCATCGTTGCCGGTGAGGAAGAGCTTCACTGGCTCGACCTCTTCGCCGCTGTACTCGCGTCGGTCGCGGAAATCTTCACTCCGCCGCCGCCGTAGCCGTCATCCTCCGCCGAGTTAGGGCGTGGAAGATCTGCATAGACGAACTTCACTTCTCCACCTCATAGTTTGTCGTGTTCTTCGTTCAGGGTAATTAAAAGTTACTTTTACTGCCCTGTGTGATTCAAATGATTATCTATAAAATCTTCAAAGGTGTTTTTCTTCAAATCTTCACACACTAAAACACCTCACATGTCATCTATTATTGATTCATTTCTCTAAGCTGCAAATTTCTCTTCAAGATTCCTCAATTGTGCGGATTTCTGATCTGTACAACTCTGGAACCTAAGACTAAGAACGCTCAGTGAAATTCTTCAAGACTCGTCTTGTCAAATTCCTCAAACTTGTTCTTTTTACAAAACCTTCTGAGAACGCATATGACCTCTCCAAATTCCTCGGAACTATACTCTGTGCACAGGTACTCATGTCCGCTGCTGAATCACTAGGTTCTCATCAACTTAACTCATTTGCAGCGTTCCTCAAAGAAAAGTTGCATGCTTCTTCAGAGAATTCAATTGTTCAAATTCCTCAACTGAAGAAAATGGCTGACCTTAAGAAGCCACAGAAAGGAGGAAAGAGGCCTGAGGTCAACACTGCCTTTGAAATCCCTGATGACATATACAAAGTTTACTGCACTCCTGATGAGGCCAAGTTTGGAAAAGAGGACAAAAATCAGCGTAAGGTGCGCATACAGAGGATAGAGAGGAGATGGGCAAGAGAGTGGAGAGAATACAAGTATGTTACTCCCAAGTACATGAAGAAATTCACACTCAATCCTCCATGCCCAAGACCTCCATTGGCACCTGGCCAAATAGCTGATCCCACCAGCCTCAAGCGCGGTGAGGATTATCCTGATGAATGGGCCAAGCGCCAGGCCAAGTCGGCTAAACAAGCAAAAGAAGCAGTGAGGAAATTCAACAAAGACTCTGCTGCTGCTGCTGCTGCTGCTGCTGCTGCCGCTGAGGCCTCTGTCAAGCCTAAGAAGGCCATGTCAAAGAAGCCTACGCACAAGCCAAGTGCTTCGCCTTCAGTGCCCTCAGGACCAAGTTCCTCAGCAATGCCCTCACGACCAGAATCTTCAAAGCCCTCAAGGCCAATTCCTCATGCTACTCCTGCTCCTCCAAAATCCTCAGCTCCTCCAAAGTCCTCAGCTGCTCCGACAAAGTCCTCTGCACCTGTGCATCTTGCCACATGCCAAAGGACTACAGGCATCTCTATTGCGTCAGGAGCTTCAGCTAGTTCCTCAGCTGCACCCAATTCTTCAACGGGACCCTCTCTGCTGAAGACAAAGGCCACTGCTGGACGAGGTCCTCGCCCTGGTCCTCAGAAGAAGCAGGTCACCTTCCAAGTGCCGTCTGAAGAAGACAAAGCTAATGATGAAGAACTTGCTGAGATCATCAGAGATAGGCAAGTCAGGGCGGCTAGAGCCAAAGGCACAAATGTGCCACTGCTTTTGGATCCAAGGTTGATCCTCGACTATATTGATCTCTGGCAGAAGGACCCAAACACTCCTATGCCTGATTTCAAGTTGTCTCCTGGCCAAAGTCACATGCTGACCCATTTCATCCAAGAAGAAAAATGGAAATATGAGAAGGCCAGGCAGATCAAGAAAGCGCAATATAAGAAGGAGAAATTTCTGAAGAAAAACATTGTCACTATGACAACTGATGAACTTGTAAAAATCCAGTCTGAAATCAAAACCCTCAGCGATGACTTCAAAGCCTACTATGCTGATTGGCAAGGAGCCAAGGTCAGGTTTGTTAAAATGACCGAGAAGTTCACCTCAAATGTTGTAGCTCCATCGCAACAGGAAATTCCTCAGGCTGAAGCATCTGCTCAGCCAAGTGAAGAACATGCCAGCACCACTGATGACTTTCAGGCTGCTAAAGAAAATATGAGTTCCAGGGCTGATGACTGCATTCCTGCCGCTGAAGAAATTGCCAAGGCATCCACTAGTGGTGCACCTGAAGAAAATGAAGAAGTCAGGGCAACTGCATCAGTTGTGCCTGAAGAAAATCAAGCAGATTCCTCTGCTCCTCCTGCGCCTACACCAACTCCGATCCTTCCATCTGCATCAGATGTGAAGAAGACCAAGGCTGTAGAGCATGCAGCTGTGAAGAAAAGGAAAGCATCAGCTATTTCAGATTCTTCAGCTCCAAAGAAAATGAAGTCTATGAAAAGTTCGTTCTCAAATCTCATTGATGTTGTTCCGATCTCAATCATGCCATCAAAGGACCTTGTTCCTTTTGATGAAGAATATGTGATCCCTAGCGGATCTGATGAAGAAAATCCTTGTGCTGCTTCATCAGAGCAGATGGATGAAGAAATTGAAGCAGATCAAATCCCTTCAACACCAGTTGTTTCCTCGCCTATTCCTCAGTTCACAGCTGAAGAGGCTGGCGTTGAAGAAATGGAAGATGAAGATGTGGACATTGGATGCACCACACCTGTGCTAAGTGATGAATTTTGGGAAAGTCAACATCCAAACTCTCCACTGTTCACACCTTTACAGCAAATACCTCAGTCCCCTGCACAAACTGTTCAAATGGGCTCTGAAGAAACTCACCTCACTTCGTCTGTACGTGAAGAAATTCCAGCCACTAGTGCTGAAGAAACTGCTGCTGTTGAACATCTGAAGACGCAGACTGCCATTGAAGAGGAACCAGAAATTCCTCAGCCTGAAGAACCTGAGATTGCGATTCCTGAGGTTGTGATGCAACTCATTAACACTCCTCACCCCAAGCCAAATGATCCATTCTCAAAGAAGCAGAAATCCAAGGTTGATGATTTCTTCGGCGAGCACGTATTCTTCACAGACTACAACCCCTATGACTCTGCTCGCATTAGGAAAAGTCGTTTCTGGACTGCCAGCCAGGCTACTTTCTATTCCTCAGTGTTGTTTAACAAAGACAAAATCTTATACCATGAGCACATTCCTCACGTGGATATGGAATCTCTGCTGTGCTTCAAGCCAGTCCTCAGTGTTCTTCACAATGTCGGACTATTAAATTTCTACACTGACATTTGTGATTGGAATGAATAACTCATTCTCCAATTTTATGCGACGCTGCACATGACAGGAGATTCTGAAGATGTGAATTCATGGGTGCTGGACTGGATGTCTGAAAACACTCACTACACGGCACCAGCTACTGAATTGCTTCGTGCTTTACCACTCAGTCCTCCCCTTGAAGCTGCTTGTTGCATCTACAGTGAACCTGAGCTTACAAATCACTACATGCAAGTTCTGATGAAGCCTTTGAAGCCAGGTCAGGCCCCACGAACCAAATTCCTCGTGAAGGAATTACTATATGTGCCTCGAACTGTCTATCGCATTCTGACAAGGACAATGAGCCCCATCAAAGGCCACGACTCATCTGATGAGGAAATAGTTGGCATCATGAAGAATCTGCTATTCAACATCATACATAGCATTCCTATCAACTATCACAACTTCTTCATGAGGACTCTGGCAAATGCTGCACTTTCTCCGTTTGAGCTGAAGCCTTATGCACCTTGGATTATGAGATTCCTCAGGACAAGGTCTTCACTCAACTACAAGGCTGATTTTCAGAATCACCTTAGCTATCTGCCCCCGATTGAAGTCCTCAAGCAGGCTTTTGCTTCAACTGATGAAAAGGGCAAGGCCCCTGCAGTCATTGATGAAGGCATTAGTCCATTGGATGGTCAGTTTCGCAAAGCTGCATCTTATTCCACCAATGATGACTCTGCCACACATGACTCTGCTGCCAATGCACCCAAGTCTACTCCTCAAGCCACTGCTCCTCGTGTGATGACTGACCGTGAGCTTCTACTTAGTCTTCACTAGAAGGTGGATCAAAACCATAAATGGGTTAAGCGTCAATTTGGTTCTTTTCTTCACAACATGACTGCTACACACAATGCAGTGAAGAAAAACCATTACTACCTCCATGAAGTCTTTGGTCGCACCTGGGCCATTCTGTCACATCTGTATGGTGAAGATCTCAAGGCAATGGGTCTCAAGGAAGATTTTGACTGGTCTGCACCTCCACCGAAGAAATACAAGAAGGTCAAGGTTCCTCCTTTGGTGTCCAACTCCTATTCTTCATCGCGCGACACCGACGAGCATGAAGACTTGGGCGACACTACAGCAGGCCCTTCCACGACAAACGACCCCAACAACGCTGGCGCTCCGTCATCAACTTGATATTCTTCAGGGGCGTTAGTCCTCATTTTCGTCCCTTTTGGTCATTCGATGACAAAGGGGGAGAATTTTGAGTTAGTCTTGAAGCGGGTCTATCTATATGGGCATTTCTTTGCTAAGTTACAACTCTCGTTCTTCTGAAACTTTATTGGATCGAGTTGTAAACTTAAAACTGATGGTGCCCTGATACTTTTGATGTTTTTTTTCTGCATGCTTATTCCTCATATATGTTAATGCACGCATGCTGAATTACATCAGTCACCATATTTCATCATGCATTTCAAATTCTTCATTATGATATGTCAAATGCGTGTATGAATTACAAGATATAGGGGGAGATCTCCATGATTCTACTCTTCAAGTGTGCAATGCTTCAAAAGCAAATTCCTCATCATGCACATCTTCAGGGGGAGTTCTTCTATATCTTGCAATCAAATTCCTTAATATCAGTATTTACACTTCATATGCTTATCCCCGTTGAAAACTTAACCTACATTGTCATCAATCACCAAAAAGGGGGAGATTGTAAGTGCATCTAGTGCCCCTTAGTGATTTTGGTGTATTGAAGACTTATAGGTTAAGGGACTAATGTGTTTTTAAGTGTACACATGTCTATAAGTCTATGAGGAGTTTGATATTTACAGAGAAAGTCGACCCCTAAAAATGAAGTTCTTCGACTAAAGACTTTGGATTTGTGAAGACTTTCTGAAGACTTTGAAAGTGAAGAAATTGGTGCAATCCTGAAGACTTGGTATTCATTTGAGGAACATGAAGCGTGAAGACTTTTGTTTTTGTAGTTTCATTTTCTCTTTCTTAAGTCTTAGGAAACACCGTACTGTTAAAGGGGGTCGAGTAAATACTAAGGAAAAATTTCCATGTGATGCTCAACTCAAATCCTACACCTACCAATCCCTTCAAGTGAGGCCATTGGAAATCTCATACAGTTCAGTCATATTCTTCAGTGACAGAGACGAAGTTCTTCTGGTCTCTGAGGAATTTGTTCTGACCGAGGAGTTAGGAATTCGCCAGCGCGGATTACCTACATAGTGAGGAACATGATAGCCGTGAGGAATTTGATATGCCTCTATATGATATGGATATGCCTCTATTTCACACACATTGCATGCAGAATTTTGTTTGATATGTCATCGACACATATTCTCACAAATACATTCACGAAATCACCACCCCCCAAAATAAAAAACACTCACGAACGCACACGCCATCTGTCTAGGTTTGTATCTCTCTCACACACACCCATGTAGGTGGGGGACATGCACGAAGAGAATAGGTGCACACATGGCGCACGTACTCCCGTCTCTTTCCCAACCACACCCGCGCCGGTACACGGCGGAGCTCATTTCTGTACAAAAAGGCAGCCCACGTGGTAATTTGACACGTGTACTGGTTGTCCACTTGGAGGATCATCTACCACGGGTGAAACAACACATTGCGACTTGACGCGTTATGTTAAGAAAGAGGTAAACCATGTGGGGCCTACCTTAGAGGCAAGCCTCTATACACTGGAGTACTTTTGATGTGTCCCGTCAACTCGTAGAACGAGGAGAAGCTTGCTTAGTACACCATCTCCCCCGCCCACGGGCGCAGTGGCTTGCAGGATGAGGTGAAGCTTGCTTACTAGTACGCCTTTACGCCCGCTCCCTCGCCCACGCGCGCGGTCGCTCGCAGGACGAGGAGAAAATTTTGCTACTCCCTCCGTTTACTCCTCGTCCCTACCTTGGTTAGAGAGATTATCATATTGTTTGGAATATATGTCCTTTAGTAGGCAGGACGAGCCTACACGGTTGCTTGCTGGGGTTGCTCTCTTCAGTCTTCATACTCTCTCGCACAAAACGACGGTGGCCACATCTCTAACATCCCGACGGATCAGGCTGTTTGGTTTTAGGACTAGCATTACCACACTTTGCCACACATCTTTGCCAAACTTGACTAAGGTTCATTCATCAAAATGAGATCCACAAGTTGGCAAGCCTAAGGGAATCTTGCCACACTTTTTGTGTGTATTCCATGTGGGGTCCAAGTGTGGCTTGAACCAAACACTCACCTAAGTTGGTCAAACTTGCCTAACCTTAGGTGTGGCAATCTTTGGCAAAGTTAGGGGCCGTTTGGTTTTAGGCCTAGAAATGCCACACTTTGCCATACAATGTTGCGAAACTTCCCTAAGGTTAGTTCTTCAAAATGAGAGCCACAAGTTGGCAAGCCTAAGGCAATCTTGCCTCACTTTTTGTGTGTATGTCATGTGGGGCCCTAGTGTGGCTTGCCTAAGGTGTGGCTTGAACCAAACACTCATCTAAGTTGGTCAAACTTGCCTAACCTTAGGTGTGGTAATCTTTGGCAATCTTAGTCACAAACCAAACACAAACCAAACAGACCCCGGGAAGGGGTGGATGCTTTTAGTGTAGATGCGGTCGCCGTCGCCGACGACGAAAACCCACTGTCGGCACGTCCCGAGCAGGGGTCCCCGCCGTTCTCTCTCACAAAGCCGGTGAGGTTGCCTTCGTCCATTGCTCACTACCGCGATGTGGGCAGTTGCCTCCTCCCGCCGCCCTCCTCTAGGTTGAGCTACGTCCCGACATCCCTCAGGTACAACTCCCTTTACAGCCGGCTTGCACCACTGCTCCAGTTGCCCACATCACTCCATGTGGATATTTATCTACTTCTTTGCCCCGCACATACCTCTACTGGCTTCTATGTACTGTATTTGTGATGAGTTTATGTCTCATCAACTAGTCCCAGTAATCTTGTTCTAATCATGCTTCTTCAATTTCTTTGCCACAGGGATGCTTATCTCGATTTTGGTGAAACTGCACAAATTGATCCGATGGTCAAAGGGTTGCAAACTTCATTTCTTAGGAAGCTCCAACGTTGCCAGCAAATTAAAGCCTAGTTCAAGGGCTAGGGATTGCATGGACTGTTTTTTCTTTAGCTGTCTCTGTTCCAAAATAAGTGTCAATTTTATTAGTAGTACAACTTTGTACTAAAGTTTGCATAAAATTGAGACACTTATTTTGGAATGGAGGGAGTACATATTGGCTATGATCCGTCAATCATTGAGATGCAATAGCATGCATGTTAGTCTCCTTTGTATTTTATGAAATGTTGCAATGAGCAACCTTGGATGCAAGATACATGAAACAGAAGCTGGAAGCTTCATAGCATTGTACAAATTTATCTCGCTGATAAATTACAGTACGTACTATACTAGTACTATGTAAAGAGTTAGGTGTCACATGGTGTCCAGAAAATATGGTGATAGTGCGAGGTGGGCCATGTAATTACTGAGCCTGCGTGTTTTCACTGCTCTCGCACTCCTCCGCTGAGAATGGAGAAAATTCTAATCTAGTAGTACCTCCTTTCACCGAAAGCGTGGGACATCCAGCAGTCCTACCACCTCAGTAATAATGACCAATGAGCCGTCAAATCACATAGACCCAACAGTAAGTTGGACGAACGAAGCAACCATCACTCTTGAATCCGCTTCTCCCTTCAACGCAGGCGCCAGTGAGAGGTCGCGTCCGCTCTGCCCGGGCATGAATGTGGCACCGATTCTTTGGAGCGGTGTTGACCATTTCGGGTGGGAAGCGCGCGCGGGCGATGGAGGGGCTTTGGGTGGGCCAGGCTGGTCAAGAGCGGGTGTGGCAGCTGTCCCGCCTGTCTCGACCGGATGCCCGGAAATGAGAGGATGCACCGACTCTCGCGGCTAAATCGTACACTACAGACCATCTCTCTGTAGGAGTAGGTCGATGTGTCGCTCTCTCTAAGACTACCTATAGTGGGAGTAACATAGGTGGTAACATCACACTTATCTAGGAAAAATAGATGATGTGGCATATAATAAATGAAGAAAGAGAGGCATGTGGTAACATATCTAGTTACTGTAACATCACACATATCAAGAAAAGATGAGTCTACAACGTGATAAATGCAGTGATGCATGACACAATACATATGTCACTACCCACTGTGGAGGCAGTAACATAGACTAGTAACATATGCATGTTACTACTCTAAGTTACTCCCCACTTTGACTAGTCTAACACACACACACGCCAAGGTAAAATGAGTCTATATCTCAATTAATGAAGACTTGCATGTTACCATCCATATGTTACTACCTACTATGAAAGTAGTAACATGGACTAGTAACATATGCATGTTACTAGTCCAAGTTACTCACCACTATGACCAGCCTAGCAATGTAACCAAACGCTCCTTACTCTACCTTGTTATCTCCCCCAAAAACCCAATGCATGGAGCGCAACTCTGTGTTGATGCATGCGAGTTAATACGTGGCCCTGCATGGTAGCTAAAACGACATCTCTTAGTTGTTGTGATTAATTGTTGCGTTTAGAGGCAGAAATCAGGGCTTTGATTGGAGGAAGTACCGGTCAAGTTTCTCCTTCTCCTCCAATCTGCTTGCACCTCATTTCAAAAAAAATCTGCTTGCACCTTGGTCCCGCCGCACCTTCTAACGTGACTTATTACACCTAGACGGAGGGAGTAGTACAAGATACGGTGGCACACTGACTTAGGTCAAATACAAGTGCCAAAATTGTGTGCATGCTATAATAAGGATTCACTTATAATAGTACGTGAGCGAACAGAGGGATCAATTGGACAGTGTTCACGAGCAGTAGCAAGATGTGTGAGGTAAGATACACCGCTGGCACTTTTAATTTTTATTATTAATTTGTTTGTTTCACCCTCTGACTGGTGGGACCCAACGTACTACGTGGAGAAAAGTAAGGTGACTAAGGTTGCATTATTTTTGCACTACCAACACATCTTTAAATCCCAAAAGACCTTACCACAAAAGCCACATGACATGATTATGATTTAAATCCCAATGACTCCCATGCAAAAAAACACGGCATGCTTGTCACACGAATGCTGGAATGTATTAAAGGTTATTTTCCTCTCGTTAAACATAACATGGGGGTGGTGTAGCTGGTTAGCCTGTTCGCTCATCAAACTTGAGGTCTCGCTTTTGATAACCACACTTGAGCATAATTTTGTTTCTGTTCGACTTCTTTCTTCCACCCAATGACAGGTAGGCCCCGCATGACAGAGAGAGAGAAAGTGAACTGGGGCGGTGCCAGGAGGATTCTTTGACTGGTCAAAATGGATGGATATGGAGCTATAAGATCTCGTAGTGACTGTATAATCACCTCATCACATATACACTACAACCTCGACGCTTGTGTTCTAGGGTTTGCACTCTTCACACTCTCTCTCCAGTATATATATACACGCCGGAGCCTCAGCGCTTGTAGTTGCTCTCTTCACACTCTCTCACCCTCACCAGATCTAAACAAGACTTCGTTGGCCTCTCTCTCTCCCCTCACTGCTGGTCAAAGAGCCGTCAGGATCCGTCCGCCGGGAAGGAGGCTTAACGCTGTCGTCGTCAGCGAGGGAGGGAATCCACTACCAGCGCAGCTGTTCTCTTTCACCCAGCGGCAGCGTGGGAGGGCCTCCGACCCCTTCTTCCTCGCCGCCGTACATAGCATGGGCTGAACGGCCTCCGGTCGCCCACCGAACCACACCCCAAGAACCTTAAGGTATAATTTACTTATTCCACATGCATTGCTCTAGCTACATGTGGGCATTTTCCGCTTCTGCACTCGAATCTAGGTGTTGGATCAAACAGGAAAGTAGTGGGGAAAGTTGTATAGCATGAATCTAGGATGTGGTTCAAAGAGGAAAGCAAGGGGGAAAGTACTAGTACGGACTGGCTATCCAGCACCTACGTTGGTCGAAAAGGGAAAACAATGACAAACACAGTACGCACATCTGTAACGAACTAATCTTTTGTTTTGGGGGACAAGGCTATAGAGTTTGAGCGGGACTAGTGTCGGCGTTCTAGGAACGGGGGTCCCCAGACTTGCTTGCCTGCGGCCTGCGGCGTGTCTCAAAGGGGGCCCGGCGCGGCCCATCTTCACCAACGCAAGACTAAAGACCCTCGCGAGGGGCCAAGCCTCGCGAGGCGGACGACACGGACCTTCTTCAGGCGCGGCCTCGTCAGGCTGGCTCGCGAGGAGGCAGAGAGATCAAGGCGGGGTACCTCGCGAGGTGCCCGTGACGCAAGCCATGACGACTCCGGGCGTCAGGCGGGTGCCAGCCCGCGCAGCGCCCTCCTTTCCTCTTTGGTGCAAAGGGGGCAAGCGCAGCCGCAGAGTACCGAGGCATCAGGAAAAGGTTGCCATTTCGGTGCAACGAGACCAGGACCAGGAGGACTACGAGATGGAGGTCACCGTGGAGCCCAAGAGGGCATCATCACCAGAGCTTTGCGCAGGCGAAGACTGCTTTTGTCAGGATAGTTGATACTTGTTGTCCCCTTTCAAATTAGCCCGCCATTGTTGGCTCTCTTCCCGCTCGATATCTGGGAAGAGGACCAGGGCATCTATAAATAGGACCAGCCGCCCACAGAGCCAAAGGTCGACCAGGAGGCAAGTAAGAGTAGGGTAGTAAGTGAGAAAGAGAGAGAAAGGCGGCTGAACTCCTCCCAGTAGTTCATCGCCCCGTCCAAGAATAGACCCTCGCGAGGCTGTTCTTCTTTGTATTGTTCATCATCATCAGCCCCAAGAGGCAATCCACCCACCACAAACTAGAGTAGGGTATTACACCACAACGGTGGCCTGAACTAGTATAAACCTTGTGTCTTTTGTGCTGTTCTTTCAGTAGTTTAGATCTTTGCGAGACGGAGAGGTAGAGGGAGTAATCTCCACGCGCACCCCAGTGTTCGAACCTTAAGGGTCTGCCAGAACCCGAAATCCGACATTTGGCGCGTCAGGTAGGGGTGCGCCGGAATTTGTCTTCCACCGCTCCGTTCTCCTCTGACCATCATGCTCATGTCTGATGCTCGACGAGCCCGCGCGGAGCGCCGGGACGCCCCCGAGCTTGTCCGCGCCGCAGGGGGCTCTCCTGCACCATCCCATCGCGCTACACCAACACCCCTGGTCGTCACGGCCCTCCTGGGCGGCTCACAGGCGCCGCCCACGAGTCACCACGTCAAGCCGTTCGTCCGCCGGGTCAGCGCCGCTTCCATGCGGCAGGGGGCTCCCCTGGATCGGGTGGCGCCCGAGACCGGCCTGACCTTCAGCTCGGGGGACCACCCCTCCAACTCGGCCTGCTCGGGTGCTCTCCCCATGCTGTGCACCCCCACCATCTGCCAGGTGGCCATCACCAGAACCCTCGTTGATGGCGGCGCGGGCCTCAGCGTGCTCTCGGTCGACACCTTCAACCTCCTCCGCATACCCCTGGAACGGCTGCAACCCAGCCGGCCTTTCTCGGGCGTCGGGGGCAAGTCGTCCAGTTCCTTGGGGCAGATCCGGCTCCCCGTGACCTTCGACACCTACGACAACTTCCGCATGGAGCTGGTTGACTTCGACATTTCCCCCATCGGCCTCCCCTACAACGCCATCCTCGGCTACCCAGCGCTGGCTCAATTCATGGCCGCGACGCACCCGGCGTACAACCTCATGAAGATGCCCGAGAGCAGCGGTGTCCTCACTGTGCACGGGGACACTAGGGACGCATTGCGGGCGCTCAAGCTTGCCTTCAAGACGGCGGCGTTGGCACAGCCGGCCGACTTGGAGACCCCCGGGCCCAAGGGGGCTGCACCCGCTAAGAAGAAGCAGTTGTTCACCCAAGACAAGGCAGAAACCAAGCAGATACCCGTCGATGAGGACGGGTCCACCAACGCCACTTTCACCATAGGCGCCCACCTCAAACCCGAGCAGGAGGAGGCCCTGTTCGGGTTCTTGCGCGCAAACAAGAAGGTATTCGCTTGGGAACCGGACCAGTTGGCAGGGATCCCCAGGAGTGTAATCGAGCATCACCTCAACGTGTGCCCCAACGTGTGCCCTGTGAAGCAAAAGGCCAGGCGGCAGTCCACAGAAAAGCAGGCCTTCATCGTCCAAGAGACCCGCAAATTAGAGGCCGCGGGGGTCATCCGCGAGGTCCGATACCCAGATTGGTTGGCCAACCCTGTCGTTGTGCCAAAGAAGGGAGGGAAGGATCGTATGTGTGTCGACTTCACCAACCTCGACAAAGCATGCCCACAAGATCCATTCCCACTCCCCCGCATCGACCAGATCGTCGATTCTACTGCGGAATGCGACCTGCTATGCTTCCTGGATGCCTTCTCTGGGTATCACCAGATCAAGATGGCGGTAGAGGACGTCGAGAAGACGGCCTTCCTGACCCCGTGTGGGGTATACTGCTACACGTGCATGCCATTCGGGCTGCGTAATGCAGGGGCGACCTTTCAGTGGCTGATGCACATCACCTTGGGCCCGCAGCTCGGGAAGAATGTTGAAGCTTACGTCGATGACATTGTGGTAAAGTCTCGGGAGGCTGGGATCTTGATACAGGACTTGGAGGAAACCTTCACGAGCCTCAACGCAGTGAACCTATGGCTCAACCCAGAGAAGTGTGTGTTCGGAGCCCCCTCGAGCAAGCTCTTGGGTTTCCTCATGTCCCACCGAGGCATCGAAGCTAACCCGGAGAAGGTCAAGGCGGTGGAGGACATGAGCCCACCAAAGACCCTCAGAGAAATGCAGAAGCTCACGGGGCGCGTGACCGCACTAGGGTGCTTCATCTCCAAGCTGGGAGAATGAGGCCTGCCCTTCTTCCAGCTAATGAAGAAGAAGGGGCCCTTCGAGTGGACTGAAGAGGCCGACAAGGCGTTCCAGGATCTGAAGAGATACCTGACCAGCCCACCGGTCATGGTGGCTCCATGCCCTCAGGAGCCCCTGGCGCTTTACCTCGCCGCCACTCCATACTCTGCCAGCGCAGCCTTGGTGGCAGTCAGAGAGGAGCGCCGAATCAAAACCACGGCAGCAGCCCAGGACAAGGCGGAATAGGGATAAGGAAGGCCTACAGAAACCACCACCGCGGCTGAGGAGGATCAGCCATCGCAGAGGGACGCACCAGGGGCGGAAGAGGCTCCCCTTCCAGATGGCCAGCCTCAAGAGGTCTCATTGCCTCAAGAGGCGCCGTGTCTCCGGAAGGAACCACCAGCACTGACGCGCTCCACCTCGTCGAGCACCCGGTGTACTTCGTCAGCACAGTGCTGCGGGACGCAAGGGCACGGTACCCCATGCCTCAGAAACTCCTCCTCGCGCTACTGGTGGCTTCGCGCAAGCTGCGGCACTATTTTCAGGGTCACCCCATCAAGGTCGTGTTGTCATACCCTCTGGAGAGGGTGCTCAGGAGCCCTAATTCAGCTGGGAGGGTCGCTGAGTGGAACATAGAGCTGCAAGCGTTTCAACTCGAATTCAGCATGACCAGGGTCATCAAGGGAGTAGCGTTGGCGGATTTTATGGCAGAATGGACGGAGGCGCCAGGCCTCAAGGCCGATGAGGATCGGTCCCTATCCCCGGGAAGCAAGCTTCGATGGGGCATTCTCCAGGCATGGTGCAGGGGCTGGGGCGATGCTTATATCGCCCACGCAGGACAAGCTCTATTACGCCGTGCAACTATGCTTCCAGCAAGGCGAAAAGGTCTCCAACAACATAGCAGAGTATGAAGGTTTAATAGCGGGCTTGAAGGCCGCGACTGCCCTGGGAGTGAAACGCCTCACCATCAAGGGCGATTCACGGCTCCTTGTCAATTTCTCCAACAAGGTGTACGAGCCGAAGGATGAGCACATGGAAGCCTACCTTGCGGAAGTCCACAAGATGGAGAAGCAATTCTGGGGGTTGGAGTTGCAGCATGTGCCCCGTGGCACCAATCAGGAGGCCAACAACATCGCCAAACGCGCGTCCAGACGGTTACCCCAGGAGCCTGGCGTTTTTCAGGAGTGGCTCTTCAAGCCCTCAGCTCTGCCGACGTTGTCAAACACGACTCAGACCCGGGAGGAGCTCCCCCAGCCGCCTGCCTCAGGAGCTCCAACCTGTGGTCAGGCCTCAGGAGCGCGCCTTCTCCTGACAATGGAGCCTCAGGAGGGGTGTTGGATCACGGAGCTCCGGAGTTACTTAGTGCAAGGGACCTTGCCGGAGAAGGAGGAGGAAGCGGAGCGAGTGGCACGCCAGGCCACGGCATACTGCATCAAAGACGGAGAGCTCTACCGGAAGCGACCAAACGGTGTATCCCTGCGCTGCATCTCCAGGGAGCAAGGGAAGGAACTGTTGGAAGATATACACGGCGGGGACTGCGGACATCATTCATCATCGCGGACCCTCGTCGGCAAGGCGTTCCGCAGTGGGTTCTATTGGCCCACCGCGCTCAACGACGCCGTGGAACTTGTGAAAACTTGTGAAGCCTGCCAGTTCCACGCCAAGCAGATCCACCAGCCAGTAGGAGGCTTGCAGACAATCCCCCTTTCGTGGCCATTCGCAGTCTGGGGGCTGGACATCTTGGGCCCGTTTCCTCAGGCGCCAGGGGGCTACCGCTACCTCTATGTTGCCATGGAAAAATTCACCAAGTGGGCTAAAGTAGAGGCTATCCGCACCATTCCCGTGGGCTTCGCGGTCAAGTTCATCAAGGGCATCGTGAGCCGGTTCGGGGTGCCGAATCGCATCATCACGGACAACGGTTCGCAGTTCACCAGTAACCTCTTCAAAACATATTGTGCTAACCTTGGAACACAGATATGCTACGCCTCAGTGGCGCACCCCCGAAGCAACGGCCAGGCCGAGCGAGCCAACGTGGAGGTCCTGAGGGGCCTCAAGACCAGGACATTCAAGAAGAAGCTGGAGGCTTGCGGCAGAGGTTGGTACGACGAGCTTCAGTCCGTGTTGTGGTCCATTCGCACCACCGCGACCAAACCGACTGGAGAGACCCCGTTCTTCCTGGTCTACGGAGCGGAAGCGGTCCTCCCTCACGAGGTCAGACGTCGCTCCGCGTGGGTCCTGGCGTTCAACGAGGCGCAGCAGGACGCCATGCGGGGGATGGACCTCGTGCTGGGGGAGGAACGTTGCCGAGAAGCCGCGCTGCGAGCGGCGAGGTACCAGCAAGCGCTGCGGTGATATCACTGCCGCAACATCCGTCACAGGACTCTTGAGGTAGGAGACCTCGTGCTCAGGCGGGTTCTCTCCAGGGAGGGACTGCACAAGCTCTCTCCCATGTGGGAGGGCCCGTTCAAGGTTGTTCATGTTTCCAGGCCCGGCTCCGCGCACTTGGAGACTCAGGAGGGAGTGCCAGTCCAGAATGCATGGAACATCCAGCACCTCCGGAGGTTCTACCCTTGAAAAGGCCCAGAGCCTGTGAAGCAGGGCGAGTTCCCGTGAAGCTATCGCGTTCTGGGAAAGGCCCAGAGCCTGTGAAGCAAGGCAAGTGCCTGTGAAGATCATCCTTTTTGGAAAAGGCCCAGAGCCTGTGAAGCAGGGCGAGTGCCCGTGAAGCTATCGCGTTCTGGGAAAGGCCCAGAGCCTGTGAAGCAAGGCGAGTGCCTGTGAAGGTCATCCTTTTTGGAAAAGGCCCAGAGCCTGTGAAGCAGGGCGAGTGCTCGTGAAGCTATCGCGTTCTGGGAAAGGCCCAGAGCCTGTGAAGCAAGGCGAGTGCCTGTGAAGATCATCCTTTTTGGAAAAGGCCTGGAGCCTGTGAAGCAGGGCGAGTGCCCGTGAAGCTATCGCGTTTTGGAAAAGGCCCGGAGCCTGTGAAGAAGGCGAATGCCTGTGAAGCTCGTTTCCCCTAAGAAGAAAGGCCCGGAGCCTGTGAAGAAGGCCAACGCCTGTGAAGCTCGCCGCCCATGTCACTCTCACGTAATAATGAGTGGGGCTGTACACGCCCCGGAGTCTAGGAGCGCCGGCCTCAGGCCCTGGGGCTCCCTCCCATGCCCAGTGGCAGCACTTAGCTCCGCGCTAGTGAGAAGACGTCGAAGACTAGATTAGGTGCCGGACGCGGCTTTTTCATTTGCTTTCCGCAGTTGGCTTGTTTGTTCGCATTTGAAGTTTTATTGAAGTTGTTGCCATCTTTGGCTTGCGATTCTTCGGCTTTTCACTCTCCGCCTCGATTTCTTTTGCGCAAGGCCTCGCGAGGGGGGGGGGGAGCAGTTGAGCGCCCTCGCGAGCGTTCCTATCCTAGTCATCCAAAGGGTTCATGACCCGGGCCCCTTACAGGAGCACCCCTCCAGTCCGTGCCCCACAGGTACCGCGACACAAACAGAGGGCCTGGGTCGGTCGCCCCCCTCACGGCCGGGGTCGGGAACTATCCACGCTCGGGCACATAGCCGGAAGGAACGGTAACGAAAGCAAAACAATGATCAACAAGCAATAACCCAAACACGCCCCCGCGGGGCTCCACACTATTGTCTTTGTTACACAGGAAAAAGGGAAAAGGAAGAACAAATCCGGAGCGGCTCGCCTCGCACCGGCCTGCGGGGAAGGCCCGAGCTGCCTCCGGAGCTCAGGCGGACTCCCTCTCGCGCTTCACCAGGGCGCGGCGGCGTGCGGACACGTTGCCGCCCCCCAAGCAGACACGACGGCGTGGAGGCTGATCGCGGCCACTGCTGGAGGAGTCGCCACCTGAAGAAGAACCGAAGGAGCTCGAGGAACCCCGAACCCCGCCAACCGCACGAGCGCTGCTCCCTCCGTCGTCACCGGAGCTGGGTTCCCAGCCGTGGTCGTCACCCTCGGGGTAGCACCCAGCGCGGCGACCATCTTCCTGGAACACCCTGACGTAGAGGGTGGCATCGCCGTCGAACTTGAAGTGAAGGGTGCACCGACGGCTTAGGCCACGCGCGCGGGCAAACGTCTGCCAACCTCGGGCCAGGGACAGGCTCCCGGCCGCGGAGACCTCCAGGGAGACCCATGAGGCCCAGCTGCAGCAGCCGTCGGCCTGGAGCCAGAGGCCGCCTGGGGCGCCGGCCGGGAGCTCGCCTAGGAGGAAGCAAGGAAGCGGGAGCCGGGTGCTAGCCGGCTCCGCCAGCCACACGACGAACTCCGGCAGCACTTCAGCAGCACGAACGCACGGCCTGGGGGGACGCGCAACCGGAGCGCGCCCCCCGGCCGCAGCAATGCGCCTGTCGCCGAGCCGAAGATCGCCTCCACGGCCGTGGGGAGCCACCATGGTGGCCACAGGGTGCTTACGAGGACGCCCTTGGCTCCGCTTGGGTTGGGGAGAGGCGGGCTCAACCTGGCAGGCCTTCCCCTTCTCGGCGGCTGAAAACCTCCTTGACCGGGCCATGAAGGAAAAGGAGAAGCAAGGGGGGATGAACTGGAAGGGCGCGCGCCGGCCCGTACTTATGGCTGGCGATGACCAACCGCCGGCCTCCATGATCCCAGGTAATCATGACACGATTTGCATGCAGGGACTTGTCCAACTCGCGCGATCACCAAGGCGACATGGGGAAGCGGAGACGCCCACGTCCCATCAACCGCCACACGGCGCCCAAGGCCGCAGGCTGTTAGGGCCCGCGGCACTTCGCCCTTTCCCTTTCGCCTCTCGGCACGACCAAGTCTGGGCGCGCCTTGGGCCCGGGGGCTACTGTCGGCATTCTGGGAACGGGGGTCCCCAGACTTGCCTGCCTGCGGCCTGCGGCGTGGCTCAAAGTGGGACCGGCGCGGCCCATCTTCACCAATGCAAGACTCAAGACCCTCGCGAGGGGCCAAGCCTCGCGGGGCGGACGACACGGACCTTCTTCAGGCGCAGCCTCGTCAGGCTGGCTCGCGAGGAGGCGGAGAGATCAAGGCGGGGTACCTCGCGAGGTGCCCGTGACGCAAGCCATGACGACTCCGGGCGTCAGACGGGTGCCAGCCCGCGCAGCGCCCTCCTTTCCTCTTTGGTGCAAAGGGGGCAAGCGCAGCCGTGGAGTACCGAGGCATCAGGCAAAGGTTGCCATTTCGGTGCAACGAGACCAGGACCAGGAGGACTACGAGACGGAGGTCACCGTGGAGCCCAAGAGGGCATCATCACCAGAGCTTTGCGCATGCGAAGACTGCTTTTGTCAGGATAGTTGATACTTGCTGTCCTCTTTCAAATTAGCCCACCATTGTTGGCTCCCTTCCCGCTCGATATTTGGGAAGAGGACCAGGGCCTCTATAAATAGGACCAGCCGCCCACAGAGCCAAAGGTCGACCAGGAGGCAAGTAAGAGTAGGGTAGTAAGTGAGAAAGAGAGAGAAAGGCGGCTGAACTCCTCCCAGCAGTTCATCGCCCCGTCCAAGAACAGACCCTTGCGAGGCTGTTCTTCTTTGTATTGTTCATCATCATCAGCCCCAAGAGGCAATCCACCCACCACAAACTAGAGTAGGGTATTACACCACAACGGTGGCCCGAACTAGTATAAACCTTGTGTCTCTTGTGCTGTTCCTTCAGTAGTTTAGATCTTTGCGAGACGGAGAGGTAGAGGGCGTAATCTCCGCGCGCACCCCAGTGTTTGAACCTTAAGGGTCTGCTGGAACCCGAAATCCGACAACTAGATTTGCTGCGCTCACATAGGGAAAGGTGTCTAAAGATAACAAAACTGGGACCAACACAAAAATGCTCCTTGGTTGTTTTTGTTCTTTGTTGCAACAGACTGTGCATCACCCCTTCATACATCGGTAGATGCACATGGTGCTGGTGCATCCACTATCCCGTGCAACTCTTTAGTTGTTGTTAATCTAAGGCCATGTTTGGTTAAAAACTCCCTAGTCCCTACCTTCTTGGTTCCAGGGACTAAACATGGACTATACATTATTAAATGACATGCTAAAAGACCATGTTACCCCTAGTAATGAACTAATAGAGACAAGCTGCGATGCGGGGCAGGGGCAACTGTTGGAAAAAGTCCCAAAAAGACTCTCCCTCGGGGTCTTCTTTCTTTAGTCCCTAAAAGTCCCTCCTGTTTGGTTTAGATGGGACTGACACGGACTTTTTTTAGTCCCTACACCAAAATGTCCCTGTAAACAAACACCCTCTAATAATGCCACCAGAAAATTGATGCAATGCCACAGTTAAAAGCAAATTACATGTTTAATGAATTTTATTGTTAATATAATCTCTCTGTTAATATTAATCAACGCCACCATTTGAGACATGCTACTGTCTTGCTTTCTTGCCCATTTAGATAAGTTGCTTGATTGCTTGATCTTAGTGGAACTGCACAAGAGGAGATCTTACTTCCTATCCGTGTTGGCAAAATTGGTTCAGATCTTCTTCTTGTGAGTTGTTTGAATTCCGCGTCATGAGAGGTCAGTACTAGCCTTCTTTCACATGATTGTGCAGTGTGCTTTCATATGTTGTGCTACTTGTACGCTAATGTTGCTTGATTTTAGGGAACTACACAAATGGAGACAAGACTTCCAATCTGTATGTGCACCATAATATCCCATTGAGGTAAGATAAGGATATTTCACAACTGTTGGCCTGTATTTTCCACTTTCATCTGAAAATTAACGTTGTTGTTTTGTGCTACACTTGTGCTCCCTAATTGACATGCCAAATCTTACATTGAAGGCTAAGCTTGTATGTTATTGAACCAAGTGATGAAGTGGAAGAACAAGCGGAAGAAAAACAAAAATCAACTCTCGGTGCTGTAATGAAGCACTGGAACTGTGATGACACAAGTAATGATATAGTTTTGCATCTTAATTTATTGCTATGGCTGGAACGAGCAATTGTTTTGCCACTAATTTGATGCCACTCTTAATGCAATATGTAATTATCTCTACTTGTGCAAACGGGGATCTTCTTTGAAGATACCATATATTTTAGTGGAGCTGCACAAGAAGATGTTGGAAAGATTAAACTAATTGAGGAGTATATAGTAAGCATGGCAACCATAGTAGATAACAACAGATGGTTCCAGAAAAGTGCTTGATATGTATGCTCTACACAATAAGCCTCCTGATAAAGGTTGGTACTTACCCACGGATTTCATCCATATGATTGAACTTTGTCATCTCTATTGGTGTTGTGCTACTGTTTAGATACTGTCATGAGAAAGTGGTATTGTCCTTGAGAAGTGCTTCATCTGTGTTGTTTTAAATATTTCCTTTCCTTTTTTGAGCAAATAGGGATGCTAGCATTTAGTTGTTCCCTTGTCTTTGCACAACAGGATCATCCTCCTTTGAAGAAGAATATGGAGTACGTGAAGTGTGTAGTTCCGATTATGCTAGGATAAAGAAGCCAAGCCTCTCTTCTTAAGAAGGGAGCAGTTGAAGGATGGTTACATTATTGCCCACAAGAACAAACTAACTTCAGCTCAGAAGGACTCACGGATCTCCATCTTTATTGTTGTGATGGCCAGTAAAATGTTGTTTTATGATTCCTTCCGATGAGTTCCATTTTTCGAAATGTGTGCTCTGCATGGATCATGTAGGTTGACTGTTTAAACTGTCAATTCATAGTACAGTTTGCTTTATACTAATCACTTTTTTGTATTTATGCAAACAAGGGTGCTCAACTTGATTTCAATGGGAACTGCACAAAATGTTCACGAATACATTGAATCATTCTCGAATCATTCATTTCCACCACAAGAAAGGAGGTGCCGATATGTTCAAGGCGTTGCAACATATAAAGGCGAAATCATACAAGCTACGCATGAATTTGGTTGATTTTGGTGGAACTGCACAAAAAGAACAACTGGTTTATTTAGCACGAGGTGCCATGTGAATGTCCGAACTGATGGCAAACCCTGCCCATTCCACAATCGTAGGCATTTGATATTTTGGAATGGGAAAACCTTGTCAAAGTTTGCTCATTGATGTACTCAAAACAACACGCATTTGACATTTTGGAATGGGACAACCTTGTCAAACTTTGCTCATTGATGTTAGCAAGAAGACATGCATTTGATATTTTCGAATGGGACGCCCTTTGCTGTTAGCAGCATCGATTGATTTTTCTTTATTCTTTAGTTGTGAAGTAAATATTGGCTCTGACATATGAATCGCTGAGATGCATAATCATCGATTGTTTTGAATGTTCTCTGTGAATTGCTAGGCCTGTGTGTTGATTGCAATGTACAGGAACGCTAAATTTTGTACTCCCTCTGTTCCTTTTTTACTTTGCATATTAGATTTCTTTCAAGTCAGTTGATTTTACATTGTGAATGTTGATACTTTTTCCTATAATATTGGTCAAAGTAGAGATACTTTGACTTCAGACAAAACTTATATGCAGACTAAAAAGGACCGGAGGGAGTACATGTGAAACTGCTGCAAACGAGGTGATCACCCTGGGAATAATGCTAGTACGCATTGTTTTGAATGTTCATCCAATGCCAGTGATACAAGAATTCAAACAAATCGAACTAAATTCATTCATACACTGTCGGATTTCATATAAACATGCCGGATTTCATTATATTTCATACATTCTTCAACTAAAAAGGGCTGCGATGAGGTATAATTAACTAACCGTAGCACCCGTGTCCAGCTGAGCCAAACAGAAGCTTCTTCTCCAGCGGACTGAGCTTCAGTGACATAACAACAGGTGCAGTTGCGTCACTTACATGTGGGCCAGCTGCCTCTTGGGCCCACATGCCAGTGACCCGACTGCACATGCAGTTAAGTAACTGAAGTAGCGTCCTTCTCCAACATAGTTCTCCGACTCCACGTCGCCGCCAAGAAGCTAATCAGCCGTCAATGGTCAACCTGCCTAGCTTGGCTTCAACCGGGGGGGGGGGGGGGTAGCAGTGGTGGCCTTACTTGGACCCGAGCGGCGGCGACCTACCGTGTTCTACTCTTCCTCGTTTTCTGCATGGCGCGGCCTCGTTGGCAGCGGGGCGGGGCCTTAACGGAGCCGGGGATGTCCTCTATCTCGTTGCCGGTGGGGCGGCGCCTCGGCGGAGCGAGGGAAATCCTCCCCCACGTTGCCGGCAGGGTGGGGCCTTGGCTGATCCGGCGATGTCCTTTGCCTCGTTGTTGGCGGGGCGGGGCCTCGCTGGAGTAGGGACTCCGCCTCGGTGCCGACGGGGCAGGGCCTCAGTGGAGCCAACTGTGTCCTCTGCCTCGTTGTTGGCGCCGTAGGGCCTCGGCGAAGTAGGGCCTCCGCCTCGGTGCCGGCGGGGCAGGGCCTCGGCAGAGCCGGCGGTGTCCTCTGCCTCGTTGTTGGTGCCGCGGGGCCTCGGTGGAGCAGGGCCTCGTCGAGGCCAGCGGAGTGGGGACTCGTTAGAGCCGGCATTGTCCTCTGCCTCGTCCTCGGTCTCGCCAAACAGCGCCTCACCCGCTTCATCGCCCTCTTTGTAGGTGGCCGCAGCCTCCGCCACCCGCATGCGGTACCGCCAGCGCTCGAGGCGGCCCTCGCGGGCGGAGCGGTACAAGTCGAGCAGCACCTCCTGCTCCGCCCGCTCCGCGGCGATCTACTCCTCCGCCTGCAGGTGCTCCTGGAGGAGATGGTGGTTGTAGGCGGCGTCGGCCTGCGCCTCCCGGAACTGCTCCTCATGCTTCCGCCTCATCGTGTCCATGTATTGGGCACGGGCCTCGCCGATGGTCATGGTGCAATGCACCGGCAAGGATGGTACACAGGAGGGGGTTGGCGCCGGATTGTCGACTACCACGTTCTCCATTGGGACGTCGTCATCCTCCGGCTGCCTCCCGACCAGGCAGTTGGCAGCAATGGCCACCATCTCCTTGTAGCCCGTCGTCCGCCCGTCCCGAAGAGCGCTGGAGCGCGAGGAAGCCATGGTGGGCAGTAGTGCTGTGGACAGGAGAAAGGGAACAGAGGCTGATGACTGCAGCTATGGCCGGCGCAACAGTTTATATAGTAATGGTGGGCAGCGGAGGGACGGACGTGTGGCACCGAAGTAGCTGCCTCGGCAACCATGTATCATTAATGTGGGCGGCAGACGGACGGACGAATGGCAATTGTGTTGTTTGAAGGCGTAGCAACCCGCATCAGGAAGCGGGGCGGGCGGCACTGACCGTTTTAGACGGAAAGTGCGCGTGGGCGAGGGAGGTGGTCTGGGTGGGCCAGGGTAGTCAGACTCGTGCTTGCCAGCGGATCGGTCTAGCAGCCAGATATGCTGGCTCGCCAGCGAGCTCGCCGAGCTGAGCGACGACAATCAGATGATGGATGTAGCTTCCGACCAGGAGCCGGCGCCACTGTCCAAGCTGGTTCATGCCGTGTTCACCATAGAGCAGGTGCGGTCCACTTCAACGCCCTAATGGTGAAGAGCTACCAGCGCAGGGGGACCTGTGCTGCAACCTCCGTCTCCTCAACGAGCACCGGTGAACAAGCGAACGACAATGCCATCATGGACATGTGGCCCTATGATCCTGGCTTCCCGAATGAGCAGCGGGCGCTGTATCAAACCATCCGTAGGGCCCGCGAGGCCCTCTTCGTCGTCCTTCGAGTTGTTGCGCTCGCCGTGGTGCCGCCGTCTCGCGTTGTCAACATGGTCAACGGCATGAGGAATGAGGACATGACTTTACTTGGAGAGGATGATAGTGGGGATGGCCATAGCCGCACGTACGTGATAACCCACAAGTATAGGGGATTGCAACCCAAATTTATTGATTCGACACAAGGGGATCCAAAGAATACTCTCAAGTATTAGCAGCTGAGTTGTCAATTCAACCACACCTGGAAACTTAGTATCTGCAGCAAAGTATTTAGTAGCAAAGTAATATGATAGTAGTGGTAACGGTAACAAAAGGTAACGGTAGTAAAAGTAATGTTTTTGGTATTTTGTAGTGATGATAGCAATAGCAACGGGAAAGTAAATAAGCGAAGAACAATATAGGAAAAGCTCGTAGGCAATGGATCAGTGATAGAGAATTATGTCAGATGCGGTTCATCATGTAACAGTCATAACCTAGGGTGACACAGAACTAGCTCCAGTTCATCAATGTAATGTAGGCATGTATTCCGAATATAGTCATATGTGCTTATGGAAAAGAACTTGCATGACATCTTTTGTCCTACCCTCCCGTGGCAGCGGGGTCCTTACGGAAACTAAGGGATATTAAGGCCTCCTTTTAATAGAGTACCAGAACAAAGCATTAACACATAGTGAATACATGAACTCCTCAAACTACGGTCATCACCGATAAGTATCCCGATTATTGTCACTTCAGGGTTAACGGATCATAACACATAATAGGTGACTATAGACTTGCAAGATAGGATCAAGAACTCTCATATATTGATGAAAACATAATAGGTTCAGATCTGAAATCATGGCACTCGGGCCCTAGTGACAAGCATTAAGCATGGCAAAGTCATAGCAACATCAATCTCAGAACATAGTGGATACTAGGGATCAAACCCTAACAAAACTAACTCGATTACATGATAGATCTCATCCAACCCATCACCGTCCAGCAAGCCTACAATGGAATTACTCATGCACGGTGGTGAGCATCATGAAATTGGTGATGGAGGATCGTTGATGACGACGATGGCGATGGATTCTCCTCTTCGGAGCCCCAAACGGACTCCAGATCAGCCCTCCCGAGAGGTTTTAGGGCTTGGCGGCGGTCCGTATCGTAAAATGCGATGAATTGTTCTCTCTGATTTTTTTCTCCCCGAAACACAATATATAGAGTCGGAGTTGGAGTCGGAGAGGCACCAGGGGGCCCACGAGGTAGGGGGCGCACCCTAGGGGGGCAGGCGCGCCCTCCACCCTCGTGGAGAGGTGGTAGGCCCCCTGGCCTTCATCTTTTGCAGGTATTTTTTATATTTTCCAAAAAGTTGCTCCGTGAAGTTTCAGGTCATTCCGAGAACGTTTGTTTCTGCACATAAATAACACCATGGTAATTCTGCTGAAAACAACGTCAGTGCGGGTTAGTTCCATTCAAATCATGCAAGTTAGAGTCCAAAACAAGGGCAAAAGTGTTTGGAAAAGTAGATACGTTGGAGACGTATCAGTACACAAGTGCCTCCTTATTATATACAGCTATAATATTTTTTGCTTCCTCCTGGTTTCCGGACATCGTGATCCCACACCATTGTCAACCTATGTAGTCAATAAATGAGAGAATTGCACAAGGAGCGGCCGACAGCTGGGACCAAGCAGCTCGAGTTGTATTGGTCTTTTTTTAAGGTGTGAGCACTGCTGAGTTTTTCTTGAGCAATGTTTTCATTGTTGTTCAGAGGAGATCTGGGTATTAACTGGGCGGGTTGTGGCCCGTCTAGCCCAGACCAGTTATCCAGCCCAGATATTATTTTTTTCAAGCTGAAAATGGCTATCCCAGCTATACTTTTTTTTTGAGGAATACCCAGGCAAGGTCAACTTGTTATTCTCCGCCCCGCTGGACTGCAAATCTTTCCTAGGAGGGATGCATTAGGCTTAACAAGAAAATGTGCTTTAAGAAATCATAAATGGGATGTAATTATAAAAACTGGGAGTAACTATAAAAAAATGCACCAAACACGTAATTACTTTATAAAATATTATTTCTGGATTTTGAAAATTTTAATTTCATTAATTGTTGCGCGTGCTATCGGATCTCGGGTTCTGGTAAACCCTCAAGGTTCGAACACTGGGGTGCGCGCGAAGTTCTTTCCCTCCTACCGATCTACGCCCTAGCTCTCTAAGATCTCGCGGACGAACTCGACGAACTCGCAACACAAAGACACAAGATTTATATTGGTTCGGGCCACCGTTGTGGTGTAATACCCTACTCCAGTGTGGTGGTGGTGGATTGCCTCTTGGGCTGATGATGAACAGTACAAGGGGAAGAACAGCCTCCTGAGGTTGAGGTGTTCTTGTGCTTGGTGAACTTGTGTCGTTTTTCGATGCCTAGCTACGGTGGTGGCTAGCTCTATTTATAGAGGCCCTGGTCCTCTTCCCAAATATTGAGCGGGAAGGAAGCCAACAATGGCGGCCAATTTGAAAGGGGACAACTAGTACAAGCTATCCTGCCAAAAGGTGTTCTTCGCCTGCCAAAGGTTCTAGTGATGACGCCGTCCTGGGCTCCACGTTGACCTCCATCCTGTTGTCCTTCTGGTCTTGGTCTCGTTGCACTGATATGGAAACCTTTGCCTGATGCCTCGGTACTCCGCGCCTGCACTTGCCCCCTTAGCACCAAAGAGGAAACAAGGACACTGCGCATGCTGACGCCCGCTTGGCGCCCGCGTGGTCTCGATCGTCATGGCTCACGTCACGAGAGCCTCGCGAGATTCGCCCCGCCTTGTTATCTCGGCTCCTCGCGAGGTAGCTTGGTGAGGCCGCTCCTGAGGAGGTCTTGCATCATCTGCCTCGCGAGGCTTGGCCCCTCACGAGGGTCTTGAATGCTTTTGTTGATGAAGATGGGTCGTACAGACCTGCCAGCCCAGCCACACCATGGGCCGCAGGCAGGAAAGTCTGGGGACCCCCATTTCCAAAATGCCGACAGTAGCCCCTGGACCCAAGGCGCGCTTGGGCTTGGCTTCGAGGCGAATCCAAAGGATCAAGTGCGGAGCACCGCAGGCCCCAAAAGCCTGCGGCCTCAGTTGACGCGTGGCGGTTGATTGGACGTGGGCGTCTCCACTTCCCCACATGGCCTCGGCAACTGCTCTACTTGACAAGTCCCTGCGACATGCAAGGAAAATCATGATTACCTGTGATCATGGGAGACGCCGGTTGGCCTTCTTCCGCTATAAATGGGGAGGGGGGAGCCCCAGTCGCCCATATCTTCTTGGTTCACTTGCTTCTTCCTCCTTGCTCCACCGCTAGCAGCAATGGCGCCCATCCGAAGGTTCCCCGCTGAAGAGAAAGGAAAGGCCCCCCGCAATGATCCAGTGCCGCTTCCACCAAAGAAGAGGCCGGTTCACCATCACGATGAAGCAGTGATGCAGGTGGTGACGAGGCCTTGGTCTGAGCGGCCTCCTCCAGGGTATCCGCTACCCTTGTACGCCCGAGCTGAGGGCTCAGGAGAGCGGAGTGACGAGCGGCGCCGCCTGCGCTGCGCCCGTGGTCGCCGGGCGATGGCGATGTGCGCTGTTGCCCCAGGGGTCCATGCCGCGGACTCGTCGCGTGAGTTCGTGCTGTGGGCGGCGATGCCTCCAAGTACCTGGATACGCCTCCCACCGTTCTTCGGTGCCGAGGTGCCACGAAGGGGTGTTCACGAACTTTGGCTGCAGCATTCTGACTGCAACGCCCCAGCAACCGGGGCGGAGATTGGAACCGACGCCTCCGGGAAGATCTTCATGACCCGAGGCTGGGGCGAGATTGCCTGGGTCTACCGTGCGGAGGGCGCCCTTGCGATCCACTTCAAGTACGACAGCGCCTCCGTGCTGTTCTTCAAGGTCTTCGACGAGCAAGGCCGCCGCCTGGAGTGCTGCCCTGAAGGAGGTCACCAGTACGATGTTGTGGCGGGCGCGGGGCCCTCCACTGGTCTTGCCTGCAGCTCCTCCAGCGACAGCGGCGACTCGTGGTGGTCCAGCGACTCTCCTGAGCTCTTGGAGTCTCCGGAGATGAGTGACGACAGATACGTGCCGCCGAGCTCCCGCCGAACCTAGAGTAGGGTCGCGGCGTCCAGCCGCCGATGCTGCTGATCTTGATGGCGTTGGCACCGGCCTCACGTGGCCCAGTGTTGACGGTGGCGTCGGCGGTATCCGGCTCATGTAGATAGAACTCCTAGGAATCCCTTCCCTTTTGTTCCCTGCGAGGAATCAAGAAATGGGCCCCGTGGGGGCGTGCAAAGCGTCTGTAATGCCCTTCGCGTATGTATTCCCTGTTATGAAAATTTGTGAACGCATGTCCTGCCGAGGCTCGGCTTCCCCTTTCCAATCCCTCGACAGCTCGGTGCTCTACGCTGACAGGTCCCGGTCCCCAGGCAGGCTGCAGCCGTCGTTGGTATGCCAGGTCGCGATGCCGTGGTCAAGGCCAGGAGGTGAGCGGCCTGAGGTCCAGTAAGATCCCCTGAGGCGCGATGCTCAGGAGGTCTCCCTTAGCGCCCAAGCAATCGTGAAGAGGCAAGAAAGGGAGGTGACATTGCCGCAACAGAGTCGCTGCGAAGGTCTCGTGTCACGGCGATGGGTGGGTTCCGTGTGTGAACTTATCTGGTCTGTCTGGATTCTATTTCTCGTGGCACGCCCGGGTTCGTGCGTTGGTCGCTGTAGCGTAGCCATGCTAGGCCCGCGCGGGTTTCCCCTCCCCTCTATGCTCTTCTTAGTGCTCTGCGTCCTCAGGTCCTGGCCCTCAAGCGAGCTCAACCGCCGCTGGTATGCCAAGTCGCGATGCCATGGTCAAGGCCAGGGGGTGAGGGCTGGAGAGCCAGTAAGAGCTCCCGAGTCGCGATGCTCAGGAGCTCCCCTTTTAACGCGCAAGTGTATCGCATGAGAGAAGAAGGAGAGTCCGTGGTACCGCCCGTCATGATCCTCAGGAAGCCCCTGCAAGTTAACACGAGGAAGGGCGCCGGACCGCTGGTTTGCTTCTAGTGCGGGCGAGGGGACACCCTACTGCGGAGAGCCCCCGGGGCGTGTACAACCCCAACCTGACACGTGGTTGGCACAGTAGAGTTTAGCGAGGTGTGTCTGGGCACTCGTGAGCCAGCATGGGACTCACGAGGTCCTACCTCAAGGCGGGTTGCGCCTGGTCTTGGCCCTTGTTTATTGTCTTGGTCCTGCGAGATGGTCAGACAACGCAAAAAAGGGGCCCTGGTAGTGGGCAACAATCAAGCAAGCGATAGCCACAAGTAGGTTAAGCATGGAAGGCAAATCAGCTTGGGTAAATGCAGAAAGATACGTGCCATTGGGTCAGGCCCGAGCGGCTTGGGGATGGTGCAGCCTGAGGGGCGCCCCCAGCAAGGTAAACTTAAGGCATAAGAAAAGGATACATGCCACAGGGACGGACCCACGCGGCCTGGGAATAATGCAGCCCGAGGGGCGCTCCCAGCTAAACGAAGTTGGAAAATGTCACCTGGTTCTGTCGACGAAGGAGAGTCGGGGCAGCTGAAGGTACGCGGCAAAGGAATGGCTCCTCACGAGCCACCGGGGCCCTGAGTCTTGGGAGGCTCTGGGGGGGCAGGTGGTTCCCTGAGGAGCGTCTCCATCTCCGCCAGGACGGCGTGGCGCCTGGCTTCTTGAGCCGCCAGGACACGCCACAGGTTGTGCTGATAGGCTGACGACGCGCTCGGTAGGCCGAAAGGCATGCGAACGTAGCTGTGTGGTGGACCCTCACAACGGCCCACGCGCGAAGGCCAGAAGAGCTCCTGAGATGCGGCCCTATTGAGCCCCAGTACATCAACGCAGACGCGCATCCCTGCATCCTCGCCTGGATGGGGAGCTGTGTCCCGTGGGCGGCGGTCGTCACGCATGGCCCGTACGTCTTGCAGTTCCTGAGTGGTCTTGGTGATGAACTCCTGAGCGGTGGGCGCTCCTTGCCCTATGTTCTCCTGAGGGAAATGTGCCACGAAGCACGCCTCCAAGTGGTGCCCGAGTGCCTCCCTCATGATGTTGGCAAGGTCAGAGGCCCTCTAGAAGAGAGCCCCCAAGCCTTGCCCGAGGAGGGCGCTGGGCGCGCCTTCCTATGCGATGGAGGGAGGCGCCCCTAGAGTGGGCGCTGATCCTGACGAGGTTCCAGCCGCGACACCACCCTCCCGAGGTCTGGCATGGCGCAGCTGCTTCTTCTTGGGGATGGCCTCAGGAGGATCCTCGCTCTTGCTGTCGGGGTCGTCGATTGCCGTAGCTTGAAAAGCGCGCTCGAGACCGTGATGATTCCGCCGCTTCCTGGCATCTTGAGGACATTGTAACCATGGTGTGTCACCGCCATGAACTTGGCGAGGGCTGGATACTCGAGGACGGCGTTGTATGGCAAAGGATGTGCGCGATGTCGAAGTCGATGAGCTCGGTGCGGTATTTCTTGCATTCCCCAAAGGTGACAAGGAGGCGGACCTGCCCTATCGGTGTGGTGGAACCGTCGGTCACTCCTGAGAAAGGCTTGGTAGGCTGAAGCTACTCATATGGCACTTGGAGGTTATCGAATGTGTCTACGGACAGGACGTTGAGCCCTGTGCTGCCGTCGATGAGGGTCTTGGGAACTTGCATGTTGCTGATGACTGGTGAACAAAGCATCGGGAGAACGCCAGTAGTGGCTGCGCACTTGAGCTGATCTGTCGAGCTGAAAGTGATGGCGCATTGGGACCACCTGAGCGGGCGCGTGGCCTCGAGCTTGGGGAGGACCGCATTCACCTCACGAGCAAACTGTTTGAAGATACGCTGCGAGACTGGGGCCTGAGCGCCGCCCAAGATGCAGGCGATTGCACGCGGCTCCTGGAAGCCCCCAGCCCCCTCGTCTTGATGGTGGTCATCATTCCTTCTTGGTGGTGGCGGCAGCGGGGGAAGACCGGCATTGCCCTAAGGACGATCCTCACGAGGCTGGTCCCTCCAGGCACCCTCGCGAGGATGATCCTGCCAGCGGTCCTCACGAGGCCTGTCGCGCCACTCCTGGCACGGGCCATGGTCATCCCAGTGTTCGCCTCCACGTCCTCCTCCTCGGCCGTAGCCCCGGTCGCTGCGCTCGGGGCGTCGACCGAAGCGTCCTTTGTGAATGGCTCTGAGGTCTTGACAGTCGCTGGTGTTGTGGGTGTTCAGGTTGTGGAAGGCGCAAAACGATCGGCTACTCTTGGATGACTCAGGCCGGTCTCTGCCTTGCTTTGTGTCCGGCTCCGCTGCGAGCATGGCTGCTTCCTTGCGCTTCACATCCTTGGCCTTGGCCTTCTTCTCCTCTGCACCCGCAGCTGGCAGCTTGAGGAGGGAATGGCGCCCCTCCTCAACACTTGCGCACTTGGTCGCCAGGTTGAACAGCTCCTGAGATGTGCACAACTCCTCGTGGATAGCAAGCTCCTCCTTCATCTTGATGTCGCGGACACCGTCAGAGAACGCAGAGATGATGGCCTCGTCCGTGACCCTGGGGATCTTGAGGCAAGTGTTGTTGAAGCGCTGCATGTACTTCTGAAGGGTCTCTCCTGGTTGTTGCTTGATGCGGCGCAGGTCACCCGCACCCGGCGGGCGGTCACGAGTGCCCTGGAAGTTGGCGACGAAGCGGTCGCACATCTCGTCCCAGGAGGAGATCGAGCCTTGCGGCAGGTTCAAGAGCCACGAACGTACGCCGTCTTTGAGAGCCATAGGAAACCAATTCACCATGACTTTCTTGTTGCCATTGGCCGCTTCGATGCTCAGCTCATAGAGCTGCAGGAACTCCGTGGGGTCGAGGGTGCCGTCGTAGCAAGGAGGCAGATCCGGCTTGAACTTGGCCGGCCAGGCGACGCTACGCAGCTCAGGGGTGAAGGCGCAGCAGCCGACCGTGGTCGCCGGGGCCCGTCTCAGAGGTGGAGGTTGGACTTGATGAGGCCCGCGTGCCGCCACCGCGGGTGGCGCGCGGTCTTGGCGAGGCGGCGCGGGAAGCGCAGGTGCAGCTTCTCGCGGCCGAGGAATTTCTTGGCAGCTTCTCTCTTCGCGAGCGGGCACCGGGCGTGGTGGATCGCGCAGTGGGGCCGTGTGCCTTGGCGCCAAGGCACCGTCTTGGGGCAGAGGTGGTGGAGGTGCTTCGCGAGCCGCGTCGCCCGTGGCTGGAGGAGGGCGAGGAAGAGAGAGGGACGATGTCGGGGAGCCCCCTGCGGCGCGGACGAGCTCGACGACGCGGTCGAGCCAGTCCTCGAAGAGGTCGTCGATCGGGGGGTAGCGCAGGAGCTCGTTTGCCAAGAGGAGCGTGGCCTGCACGTCCATGGGAGCACGGCGTGCGTGGGACGAGGAACCGGCCGGGGTCAGCGAGGGAGTGGCGGTGCGGCTGAGGGAGTCCGGGATTAGGGGGTCTCCGGACAGCCAGACTCTATCCTTTGGCCGGACTGTTGGACTATGAAGATACAAGATTGAAGACTTCGTCCCGTGTCCGGATGGTACTCTCCTTGGCGTGGAAGGCAAGCTAGGCAATATGGATATGGATATCTCCTCCTTTGTAACCGACCTTGTGTAACCCTAACCCTCTCCGGTGTCTATATAAACCGAAGGGTTTTAGTCCGTAGGACAACATACAATCATACCATAGGCTAGCTTCTAGGGTTTAGCCTCTCCGATCTCGTGGTAGATCAACTCTTGTAATACCCATATCATCAAGAATAAATCAAGCAGGACGTAGGGTTTTACCTCCATCAAGAGGGCCCGAACCTGGGTAAAACATTGTGTCCCTTGCCTCCTGTTACCATCCGCCTTAGACGCACAGTTCGGGACCCCCTACCCGAGATCCGCCGGTTTTGACACCGACATTGGTGCTTTCATTGAGAGTTCCTCTGTGTCGTCGCCGTTAGGCTTGACGGCTCCTACGATCATCGATAGCGATGTAGTCCAGGGTGAGACTTTTCTCCCCGGACAGATCTTTGTGTTCGGCGGCTTCACACTGCGGGCCAACTCGCTTGGCCATCTGGAGCAGATCGAAAGTTACGCCCCTGGCCACCAGGTCAGATTTGGAAGCTTAAACTACACGGCCGATATCCGCAAAGACTTGATCTTCGATGGATTCGAGCCTCTGCCTTGTGCGTCACGCGGTCACGATGAGTACGATTTATCTCTACCATCAGACAGTGTTCAGGAGATCGCACCGGCAGCCGCTCTGACCCCCAATTCGGAGCCAGTTGCGCCATCCATGGCCGGGTGGATGGACCCCACCACGGAGGCCTTATCCTCATCGGCGATCGAGCCGAACATCGACCTTACCCTGCATGAGAGCCGTGTTGTCAGACTGCCGGATCCTTCTCCGGCCACGGACTCCGAACCGCCTGCGCCCGTTCCTAGTGAATCCGATTGGGCGCCGATCATGGAGTTCACCTCCGCAGATATTTTTCAGCACTCGCCCTTTGGAGACATACTGAACTCATTAAGGTCTCTCTCCTTGTCAGGAGGATCCTGGCCGAACTATGTTCGGCAGGATTGGGATGCGGATGACGAAGAAATTCGCTGCCCACCCACCACCCACTTAGTAGCCACTGTCGACGACTTAACCAACATGCTCGACTTCGACTCCGAAGACATCGACGACATGGACGACGATGCGGGAGACGAAGAGGAACCACTGCCCACAAGGCACTGGACAACCACCTCATCATACGATATATACATGGTGGACACACCCAAAGAAGGCAATGGCGATGAAACAACAGAGGATGACCCCTCCAAGAAGCAACCCAAGCACCGACGTCAGCGGCGCCGCTCTAAGTCCCGCCAAAGCAAAAGTGGTGATACCGGCACAGGAGATAATAACACTCCAGATAGTGCCGAAGATGGCAACAATCCCCTCCAGCACGATCTAGGACAGGAGGATGGAGAGGCCAACCCTCCAGAGAGAGCGGCAGATGGAGAGGCGAAGGATGATAATTACATGCCCCCTCTGAAGACGAGGCAAGCCTCGACGACGACGAATTCTTCATGCTAGAGGAGCCCGTCGAACAAGAGCGCTTCAAGCGCCGGCTTATAGCCATGGCAAATAGCCTTAAGAAAAAGCAGCAGCAGCTTCAAGCTGATCAAGATCTGCTAGCTGACAGATGGACTGAAGTCCTGGCGGCCGAGGAATATAAACTCTAACGCCCCTCCAAGAGTTACCCAAAATGCAGGTTGCTACCCCGACTGGAGGAAGAAGCGTATGATGCGGTTGATCGGCCACCCCGTGGCCACGACAGAGAGGCATTCCAGCCAAAAGCTCAGCCTGCACCCCGACGCCATTCAAATAAAAAGGCATGGAGAAATACGCCAGACCTGCGAGACGTATTGGAGGACAAAGCAAAACATGCAAGATCGATCTACGGATCACGAGGGTGCGCCACTACGCGAGACGATAATCGTCACGCCGGATACAACAAAAGTAAATCCGTCCGGGCCGAGCACATCGGGCAAGACTCATTGGATCTGCGTCGCGATACAACCCAGTACAGAGGCGCCGCACACCCCTTATGCTTCACAGACGAAGTAATGGATCATCAAATCCCAGAGGGTATCAAACCCGTAAATATAGAATCATACGACGACACAACAGATCCTGTGGTATGGATCGAGGATTTCCTCTTGCATATCCACATGGCACGTGGTGATGATCTACACGCCATTAAATACCTCCCACTCAAACTCAAAGGACCATCTCGGCATTGGCTCAATAGCTTGCCAGCAGAGTCCATTGGCTGTTGGGAGGATCTGGAAGCCGCATTCCTCGACAACTTTTAGGGCACTTATGTGCGACCACCAGACGCCGATGACTTGAGCCACATAATTCAGCAGCCAGAGGAATTGGCCAGGCAATTCTGGACACGGTTCCTAACAAAGAAAAATCAAATCATCGACTGTCCGAATGCAGAGGCTCTAGCAGCTTTCAAGCACAATATCCGTGACGAGTGGCTAGCCCGGCACCTTGGTCAGGAAAAGCAGCAATCTATGGCAGCCCTCACGACGCTCATGACCCGCTTTTGTGCGGGAGAAGACAGCTGGCAGGCTCGCAGTAACAACATATCAAAGAACCATGGTACTTTGGATACCAAGGACGGCAGTAGCAGGTCACGTCACAACAAACATAAGCGCCGCATTAACAGCGACAATACCGAGGATACGACAGTCAATGCCGGATTCAAAGGCTCTAAACCCGGTCAACGAAAAAAGCCATTCAAAAGAAGCACTCCAGGCCCGTCCAGTTTGGACCGCATACTCGATCGCTCGTGTCAAATACACGGCACCCCCGACAAGCCAGCCAACCACACCAATATGGATTGTTGGGTGTTCAAGCAGGCCGACAAGTTAATTGCTGAAAACAAAGATAAGGGGCCACATAGCAATGACGAGGAGGAGCCCCGGCAGCCGAATACCGGAGGACAGAAGAGGTTCCCCCCACAAGTGCGGACGGTGAACATGATATACGCAACCCACATCCCCAAGAGGGAGCGGAAGCGTGCGCTCAGGGACGTATATGCGTTGGAGCCAGTCGCCCCAAAGTTCAACCCATGGTCCTCCTGTCCGATCACCTTCGATCGCAGGGACCACCCCACTAGTATCCGTCATGGAGGATTCGCCGCACTGGTCTTAGACCTAATTATTGACGGATTTCATCTCACTCGAGTCCTTATGGATGGCGGCAGCAGCCTGAACCTGCTTTACCAGGACACGGTGAGCAAAATGGGTATAAACCCCTCAAGGATCAAACCCACAAAAACAACCTTTAAAGGCATCATACTAGGTGTAGAGGCCCATTGCACAGGCTCAGTCACGCTGGAAGTGGTCTTCGGATCCCCGGATAACTTCCGAAGTGAAGAGTTAATCTTCAATATAGTCTCGTTCCGCAGTGGTTATCATGCACTGCTCGGGCGAACCGCATTTGCGAGATTCAATGTGGTACCGCATTATGCATACCTCAAGCTCAAGATGCCAGGACCTCAGGGGGTCATTACAGTTAATGGAAACACAGAGCGCTCTCTCTGAATGGAGGAGCACACTGCGGCCCTCGCAGCGGAAGCGCAAAGCAGCCTCTTAAGGCAATCCACTAGTTCGGCGTTAAGGATCCGAACACCTTCAAGCGTGCCCGGAGTAATCGGCAACAGGACCGCCTGGCACGTTCCAAGCTCACATAGCAATGCGGCCCCCACCCCGGCCCAAGCCAAACGGCGAAACTCGTGCCACCGTACATAATCACGCATTAAAAATACCATGGGCACAAGTAGGGAGGGGCACGACAACGGCACGCCCCAAGACGCGGCTTAAACTGCACTAGGGGCTTCCCACTTTGTTATTTTTCTCTCTTTCCAGACATTAATCTCTGGAAACCCTGTCCGGCAGCATGATTGACGAACACATGATGCAACAACCAAGGAGGCAGAAAGCTACATCACACCACCGAACTCCCAGGTGGATTACGATAACGAGTGAAATACTTGCTTTAATATTATTCCTTAGCTTGCCCTTGGAGGGGACATAGTCCTACTTTTTGCTTATCGCACTACCTGTATCATTCTGCTCTAACGCACGTTTTTTTAATAAACAATGCATTGCATTAAGGCTTTTATTGCATTCTTCTTTATATATATACATGTGTGTGTGTGTTCATTATTGACACCTTGCAACCGTACACTTTGGTACGGCCAATAACCAGGGGCTTAAGTACCCCACAATATGGTGTGAGAAGTCTGAACACTTTCACAAGTGCAGCACCCCGAACTTATAGCATTATATGCATCAGCTCCGAATCATGTCTTTGGTCAATAGTTGGGTTTGCCCGGCTCCCATGTTTTGGTACCTTATGTTCCGCTATATCGGCTAAGGTAGCACTGGGAGAACCACTGCGATTGTGCCCCGGTTCAGCTGGGCTAAGCACCTCAGTAGAGAAAGCTAAAACTGACTGTCATGATAAGGCGAGAGACTGGTCGCTGTTCGAGAGGTTTTCGAGTCCCTAAAGACTTATGCCGCTTAGAGCGAGGAGTCGGCCCTGTCCGGCTTAAGGCATGTATCGCACCCTGAGTTCGGCCTTCCGAACACTAGGGGCTTCGCCGAAATTTAAAATTATAGAATTCTATGGCTAAGTGAGAGTGATAACGCATTATAGTCTGATTGCCTTGTTCGTTGTGCTGAGCACCTCCCTCGAAGGACCCAAAAATGGGAACAAGAGTGCTCAGGTTTATCCCGAACACCCCAGCACTCATGGCATGGGGGCAGAAGCCGACGACTAGCCATCTCTCAGATTTTGTAAACAACCGAACAGAAGGTAATATTTTAAATTCAAACAAGATGCATAGCACATATAAACAAGTTTTCATGAATACAGGATTACACGAGCGGGTTTACTCAAATATTGTATCTTTGGTACACTCGTCCGCTACGAGACGGGCACCCTTCAGGACACCCTCATAGTACATCTCGGGGTGGCGATGCTCCTTCCCCGCCGGTGGCCCTTCCTTAATCAGCTTCACGACATCCAGCTTGGCCCATTGCACCTTCACACGGGCGAAAGCCCGGCGTGCACCTTCGATGCAGACGGACCACTTGATGACTTCCAGCCGTGGGCAGGAATCCACAAGCCGCCTCACCAGGCCGAAGTAGCTATTGGGAAGGGCGTCGCCAGGCCACATCCGGACTATAAAGCCCTTCATGGCCTGTTCGACCGCCTTGTGTAGCTCGACCAGCTGCTTTAGCTGGTCGCTCACGGGCACCGGGTGTTCGGCCCCAAAATACTGAGACCAGAACAACTTCTCCATTGAGCTTCCCTCCTCGTCCTGATAAAACTGTGTGGCATCCGACATGCTGCGGGGCAAATCTGCGAACGCTCCTGGAGAGCTCCGGATTCGGGTAAGTAACACGTAATTTACTTTCACATGCTTGCTCTGTGATAAACCACAAGTATAGGGGATCACAAAAGCTTTCGAGGGTAGATATTCAACCCAAATTTATTGATTCGACACAAGGGGAGCCAAAGAATATTCTCAAGTATTAGCAGCTGAGTTGTCAATTCAACCACACCTGGAAACTTAGTATCTGCAGCAAAGTGTTTAGTAGCAAAGTAATATGATAGTGGTGGTAGCAGCAACAAAAGTAAAGACAGCAAAAGTAATGTTTTTGGTATTTTGTAGTGATTGTAACAGTAGCAGCGGGAAAGTAAATAAGCGAGAACCAATATATGGAAAACTCGTAGGCACCGGATCAGTGATGAATGATTATGCCGGATGCGGTTCATCATGTAACAGTCATAACATAGGGTGACACGAAACTAGCTCCAATTCATCAATGTAATGTAGGCATGTATTTCGTATATAGTCATACGTGCTTATGGAAAAGAACTTGCATGACATCTTTTGTTCTACCCTCCCGTGGCAGCGGGGTCCTATTGGAAACTAAGGGATATTAAGGCCTCCTTTTAATAGAGAACCGGAACAAAGCATTAGCACATAGTGAATACATGAACTCCTCAAACTATGGTCATCACCGGGAGTGGTCTCGATTATTGTCACTTCGGGGTTGCCGGATAATAACACATAGTAGGTGACTATAGACTTGCAAGATAGGATCAAGAACTCACATATATTCATGAAAACATAATAGGTTCAGATCTGAAATCATGGCACTCGGGCCCAAGTGACAAGCATTAAGCATAGCAAAGTCATAGCAACATCAATCTCAGAACATAGTGGATACTAGGGATCAAACCCTAACAAAACTAACTCGATTACATGATAAATCTCATCCAAACCATCACCGTCCAGCAAGCCTACGATGGAATTACTCACGCACAACGGTGAGCATCATGAAATTGGTGATGGAGGATGGTTGATGATGACGACGATGACGAATCCCCCTCCCCGGAGCCCCGAACGGACTCCAGATCAGCCCTCCTAAGAGGTTTTAGGGCTTGGCGGCGGCTCCGTATCGTAAAACGCAATGATTTCTTCTCTCTGATTTTTTTCTCTCCGAAAGCAAATATATAGAGTTGGAGTTGGCGTCGGAGGGCATCCAGGGGGCCCACGAGGTAGGGGGGCGCGCCCTAGGGGGGGGGCGCCCCCACCCTCGTGGACAGGGTGTGGCCCCCCTGGTCTTCATCTTTGGCGAGGATTTTTTATTATTTTTTCTAAGATGTTCCGTGGAGTTTCAGGTCATTCCGAGAATATTTGTTTTCTGCACATAAAACAACACCATGGCAATTCTGCTGAAAATAGCGTCAGTCCGGGTTAGTTCCATTCAAAGCACACAAGTTAGAGTCCAAAACAAGGGCAAAAGTGTTTGGAAAAGTAGATACGATGGAGACGTATCAACTCCCCCAAGCTTAAACCGTTGCTTGTCCTCAAGCAATTCAGTTGACAAACTGAAAGAAAGAAATAAAAACTTTTACAAACTCTGTTTGCTCTTGTTGTTGTAACTATGTCAAGCCAGCATTCAAGTTTTCAGCATAGATCATAACTAACCACATTTGCAATAATTCTCAGGTCTCATAATTACTCATATCAATAACATGATCAACTAGCAAGCCATAAAAATAAATCTCGGATGACAACACTTTCTCAAAACAATCGTAATATGATATAACAAGATGGTATCTCGCTAGCCCTTTCTGAGACCGCAAAACATAAATGCAGAGCACCCTTAAAGATCAAGGACTGACTAGACATTGTAATTCATGGTAAAAGAGATCCAATCATAGTCACACCCAACATAGATTAATAGTGATGAATGCAAATGACAGATGTGCTCTCCAACTAGTGCTTTTTAATAAGAGGGTGATGACTCAACATAAAGGTAAATGGATAGGCCCTTCGCAGAGGGAAGCAGGGATTTGTAGAGGTGCCAGAGCTCGGTTTTGAAATAGAGATAAATTGTATTTTGACTGGTATACTTTCATTGTCAACATAACAACTAAGAGATGGCGATATATTCCATGCTAAACACATTATAGGCGGTTCCCAAACAGAATGGTAAAGTTTATACTCCCCCTCCACCAACAAGCATCAATCCATGGCTTGCTCGAAACAATGAGTGCCTCCAACATACATCAGGTCCCAGGGGGAGTTTTGTTTGCAATTAATTTTGATTTAGTTTGCATAAAGCATGGGAGTGGGCATCCCGGTGACCAGCCATTTTCTCTTGAGTGAGGAGCGGAGTCCACTCCTCTTGAGAATAACCCGCCTAACACGGAAGATAAGGACATCCTTGGTTGATACATGAGCTATTCGAGCATACAAAACAGAATGTTTATTTGAAGGTTTAGAGTTTGGCACATACAAAGTTACTTGGAACGACAGGTAGATACCGCATATAGGAAGGTATGGTGGACTCATCTGGAATAACTTTGGGGTTTGAGGGATTGGATGCACAAGCAGTATTCCCGCTTAGTACAAGTGAAGGCTAGAAAAGGACTGGGAAGCGACCAACTAGAGAGCGACAACAGCCATGTACATGCATTAAAATTAATAAACATTGGATGCAAGCATGAGTAGGATATAATCTACCATGAACATAAATATCGTAAAGGCTATGTTGATTTTGTTTCAACTACATGCGTGAACATGTGCCAAGTCAAGTCACTTAAATCATTCAAAGGAGGATACCACCCCATCATACCACATCATAATCATCGCAATAGCATGTTGGTCACACAAGGTAAATCATTATAACTCATAGCTAATCAAGCATTGCACAAGCAACTACAATCTCTAATTGTCATTGCAAACATGTTTATTCATAATAAGCCGAATCAAGAACGAGGGACTCATCATATTTACAAAAGCAAAAGAGGTCGAGTTCATACCAGCTTTTATCATCTCAGTCAGTCCATCATATATCATCATAATTGCCTTTCACTTGCACGACCAAACGGTGTGAATAATAATAAGAGTGCACGTGCATTGGACTAAGCTGGAATCTGTGAGCATTCAATAAACATGAGAAGTCAAGGCAATATGGGCTCTTGGTTAAATCAACAATAATGCATATAAGAGCCACTTCAACAATTTAATTATGGTCTTCTCCTACTGACCCCCAAAGAAAAGAAAAGAAATAAAACTATTTACACAGGAAAGCTCCCAACAAGCAAAAGAAGAACGGGAAATATTTTTGGGTTTTCTTTTTAATTATTACTACTACAGCAAAAAAATAAACTACTACAAATTTTTTTGGTTTTTCTTAAGGTTTAACAAACACACAAGAAGAAAGAAGGAAAAAGAAAATAAACTAGCATGGATATTACAGCGAAAAAGTATGAGCACCGACATCTAGCATGAGTGTGTGTGAACATAAATGTAATGTCGGTGAGAAATACGTACTCCCCCAAGCTTAGGATTTTGGCTTAAGTTGGTCTATGGCCACAGCTAGCCTGGCTAATATCCATAATAATAGTTGTTGGGGTCGTACTGTGATGAGGAAGAACAAGGCTCCGATTGCCACTGGCTGGCAATCATCTCCAGATCGCACGTATAGTTAGACTGCCGTGAAGGATCAAATTGTGGTTCCGGTTCTGGCTCCTTGGCTGGTGCAGGGTTCCGGTAGGCGTGAATAGCCGTCAACGAAACAAGGTACGTGCCTACAGTCAAATCAAACAAAGAAGGAGCAGGCAGGATAATAGTCTCAGGATGATGTTTGTTAAAGAACAATTGATATTTAAGCTCTCCTGCCCTATTCTTAACAATAAAATCATGTGCCACCATACTTTTATGATCTAGATAAACACGGGGCAGCACCTTTTCTTCCTTCTCAGCATTCCTAATAGGTATGTTAAAATGTACGGCTAGGCGTGTAGCATAAATGCCTCCAAAGATGGGGTGTTTGGTACGGTTCATACTTAACTGTCTAGCAATAATACACCCATACTAAAAGTGTTATCACTGTATAAACCGTGGAGCAGAATAATTATATCAGGGATACTAAGGTTTCCACAGTTTCCGCGTCCAATTAAACAACGACTAGCAAATAATGCAAAGTAACGTAAAACAGGAAAATGTATGCTAGTGATTCGTGCATCGGAAACCTTCCTAGTTTCTCCTACAGTGATAGTATCAATAAACCCAACCACATCATCATGATGTGGTTCTTCTGTCTTGCCCTCAAAAGGGACTAAACAAATCCGACAAAAATCATAAAGTGACATCTCCTTATGCTCATCATATAAATGAAACTCCACCGTAGGTGGTGAGTTCCTAGAATGAAAATGAAAGTTTTGCACAAAGGTATTTGTGAGTAAGAGATACTGATTGCATTGGTCGTGGAGGAAAGCGGTGAGGCCTGAATTGTGAGCCAATTCATGAAAATCTTCATAGATACCAGCTACTCTCAAGAAATCATCAGAAGGCCATTCACACGCCCGAATCTCCGTGGTGCACGGCAAATTATACTTAGGCTTCGGTGCCTTTTCCTTCGAGCTTTGGCTCGATGAGCCCCTCAATAATCTCCTCATCATTTTCTGAAAAATTCTGAAATTTTTAGCAACTTCAAAATAAAAGTAAACCAAACTCAACAATATTGATAGCAACTACTCCTACAAGTGCCTAGGGCCTATATCATGCATCAAAACTACCTTTGACCATATAAATTTGACATGCAAGCTCAAGAACAAGGTTACCTAAGCAGCAAAAATTTGCAAAGAATAAAGCACTAGAACAAAAACTAACTGGACCAATGGAGGAGTCACATACCAAGGAACAATCTCCCCAAGCAATTTTGCGAGAGGTGCTTTGAGCAAGGAAATCGAAAATCACAGCAAAAGTGGCTGGAACTCGTGCTTGAGTTGGTTTTTCGGGTTTGTGTGAGACAGAGGAAGAAGATTGTTGCTGGGATAAGTGGAGGAGGGCCACCGTGGGCCCACGAGGCAGGGGGGCGCGCCCTAGAGGGGGGGTGTTGGAAATATGCCCTAGAGGCAATAATAAAAGCATTATTATTATATTTCCTTGTTCATGATAATTGTCTTTATTCATGCTATAATTGTGTTATCCGGAAATCGTAATACATGTGTGAATAATAGACACCAACATGTCCCAAGTAAGCCTCTAGTTGACTAGCTCATTGATCAACAGATAGTCATGGTTTCCTGACTATGGACATTGGATGTCATTGATAACGAGATCACATCATAGGAGAATGATGTGATGGACAAGACCCAATCCTAAACATAGCATAAGATCGTATAATTCGTTTGCTAGAGTTTTTCCAATGTCAAGTATCCTTTCCTTAGACATGAGATCGTGTAACTCCTGGATACCATAGGAGTGCTTTGGGTGTACCAAACGTCACAACGTAACTGGGTGGCTATAAAGGTATACTACGGGTATCTCCGAAAGTGTCTGTTAGGTTGACACGGATCAAGACTGGGATTTGTCACTCCGTATGACGGAGAGGTATCACTGGGCCCACTCGGTAATGCATCATCATAATGAGCTCAAAGTGACCAAGTGTCTGGTCATGGGATCATGCATTATGGTACGAGTAAATTGACTTGCCGGTAACGAGATTGAACGAGGTATTGGGATACCGACGATCGAATCTCGGGCAAGTAACATACCGATTGATAAAGGGAATTGTATACGGGGTTGCTTGAATCCTCGACATCGTGGTTCATCCGATGAGATCATCGAGGAGCATGTGGGAGCCAACATGGGTATCCAGATCCCGCTGTTGGTTATTGACCGGAGAGCGATCTCGGTCATGTCTACATGTCTCCCGAACCCGTAGGGTCTACACACTTAAGGTTCGGTGACGCTAGGGTTGTAGGGATATGTATATGCAGTAACCCGAATGTTGTTCAGAGTCCCGGATGAGATCCCGGACGTCACGAGGAGTTCCGAAATGGTCCGGAGGTAAAGAATTATATATAGGAAGTGCTATTTCGGCCATCGAGACAAGTTTTGGGGTCACCGGTATTGTACCGGGACCACCGGAAGGGTCCCGGGGGTCCATCGGGTGCGGCCACCTATCCCGGAGGGTCTCATGGGCTGAAGTGGGAAGGGATCCAGCCCAAAGTGGGCTGGAGCGCCACTTCCCCCTAGGGCCCATGCGCCTAGTGTGGGGGGAAACCCTAAGGAAGAGTCCCAAAGGGGGAAGGCACCTCCTAGGTGCCTTGGGGAGGAGGGATTCCTCCCTTGGCTGCCGCCCCCTAGGAGATTGGATCTCCTAGGGCCGGCGCCCCCCAGCCCCCCTATATATAGTGGGGGAGATGGAGGACTTCTTACCTTTTCCTTTGGTGCCTCCCTCTCCCTCTCCAACACCTCCTCCTCCTCCATAGAGCTTAGCGAAGCCCTGCCGGAGTACTGCAGCTCCATCACCACCACGCCGTCGTGTTGCTACTGGAGCCATCTTCCTCAACCTCTCCTTCCCCTTGCTGGATCAAGAAGGAGGAGACGTTACGCTGACCGTACGTGTGTTGAACGCGGAGGTGCCGTCCGTTCGGCGCTAGGATCTTCGGTGATTTGGATCACGTCGAGTACACCTTCCTCATCCCCGTTGTTTGAACGCTTCCGCGCGTGATCGACAAAGGTATGTAGATGCAATCAAATCACTCGTCGCTAGATGAACTCATAGATGGATCTTGGTGAAACCGTAGATTTTTTTGTTTTCTGCAACATTCCCCAACAGTGGCATCATGAGCTAGGTCTATGCGTAGTTCTCTTGCACGAGTAGAACACAATTTGTTGTGGACGTAGATGTTGTCAACTTTCTTGCCGCTACTAGTCTTATCTTGCTTCAGCAGTATTGTGGGATGAAGCGGCCCGGACCAACCTTACACGTACGCTTACGTGAGACCGGTTCCACCGACTAACATGCACTAGTTGCATAAGGTGGCTGGCGGGTGTCTGTCTCTCCCACTTTAGTTGGAGCGGATTCGATGAAAAGGGTCCTTATGAAGGGTAAATAGAAGTTGACAAATCACGTTGTGGCTTTCACATAGGTAAGAAAACGTTCTTGCTAGAACCCTATTTCAGCCACGTAAAACTTGCAACAACAATTAGAGGACGTCTAACTTGTTTTTGCAGCAAGTGCTTTGTGATATGATATGGCCAAAGTTGTGATGAATGATGAATGATATATATGTGATGTATGAGATGTTCATGCTATTGTAATAGGAATCACGACTTGCATGTCGATGAGTATGACAACCGGCAGGAGCCATAGGAGTTGTCTTTATTTTTTGTATGACCTGTGTGTCATTGAGAAACGCCATGTAATTTACTTTACTTTATTGCTAAACATGTTAGCCATAGTAGTAGAAGTAATAGTTGGCGAGCAACTTCATGGAGACACGATTATGGAGATCATGATGATGGAGATCATGGTGTCATGCCGGTGACAAGATGATCATGGAGCCCCAAGATGGAGATCAAAGGAGCTATGTGATATTGGCCATATCATGTCACTATTATTATTTGATTGCATGTGATGTTTATCATGTTTTGCATCTTGTTTACTTAGAACAACGGTAGTAAATAAGATGATCCCTCATAATAATTTCTAGAAAGTGTTCCCCCTAACTGTGCACCGTTGCGACAGTACGTTGTTTCGAAGCACCACGTGATGATCGGGTGTTAGATTCTAACATTCACATACAACGGGTGTAAGACATATTTACACATGCAAACACTTAGGTTGACTTGACGAGCCTAGCATGTACAGACATGGCCTCGAAACACAGAAGACTGAAAGGTCGAGCATGAATCGTATAGAAGATACGATCAACATGAAGATGTTCACCGATGTTGACTAGTCCGTCTCACGTGATGATCGGACACGGCCTAGTTAACTCGGATCATGTTATACATGGATGACTGGAGGGATGTCTATCTAAGTGGGAGTTCATTGAATAATTTGATTAGATGAACTTAATTATCATGAACTTAGTCTAAAATGTTTACAATATGTCTTGTAGATCAAATGGCCAACGTAGTCCTCAACTTCAACGCGTTCCTAGAGAAAACCAAGCTGAAAGACGATGGCAGCAACTATATGGACTGGGTCCGGAACCTGAGGATCATCCTCATAGCTGCCAAGAAAGATTATGTCCTACAAGCACCGCTAGTAAAGCACCCGTCCCACAGAACCAACACGTTATGAACGCTTGGCAGACACGTGCTGATGATTATTCCCTCGTTTAGTGCGGCATGCTTTACAGCTTAGAACCGGGGCTCCAAAAACGTTTTGAGAGACACAGAGCATACGAGATGTTCGAAGAGCTGAAAATGGTTTTCCAAGCTCATGCCCGGGTCGAGAGATATGAAGTCTCCGACAAGTTCTTCAGCTGTAAGATGGAGGAAAATAGTTCTGTCAGTGAGCACATACTCACAATGTCTGGGTTACATAACCGCTTGACTCAGCTGGGAGTTAATATCCCGGATGACGCGGTCATTGACAGAATCCTCCAGTCGCTTCCACCAAGCTACAAGAGCTTTGTGATGAACTTCAATATGCAAGGGATGGAAAAGACCATTCCTGAGGTATTTGCAATGCTGAAATCAGTAGAGGTAGAAGTCAAAAAGGAACATCAAGTGTTGATGTTGAATAAAACCACTAAGTTCAAGAAGGGCAAGGGTAAGAAAGCCATCAAGAAGGACGGCAAGGGAGTTGCCGCGCCCGGCAAGCAAGCTGCCGGGAAGAAGCCAAAGCATGGACCCAAGCCCGAGACTGAGTGCTTTTATTGCAAGGGAAATGGTCACTGGAAGCGGAACTGCCCCAAATACTTAGCGGACAAGAAGGCCGGCAAAATGAAAGGTATATGTGATATACATGTAATTGATGTGTACCTTACCAGTATTCGTAGTAGCTCCTGGGTATTTGATACCGGTGCGGTTGCTCACATTTGTAACTCAAAGCAGGAGCTGCGGAATAAGCGGAGACTGGCAAAGGACGAGGTGACGATGCGCGTCGGGAATGGTTCCAAGGTCAATGTGATCGCCGTCGGCACGCTACCTCTACATTTGCCTTCGGGATCAGTTTTAAACCTTAATAATTGTTATTTAGTGCCAGCTTTGAGCATGAACATTGTATCAGGATCTCGTTTAATTCGAGATGGCTACTCATTTAAATCCGAGAATAATGGTTGTTCTATTTATATGAGAGATATGTTTTATGGTCATGCTCCGATGGTGAATGGTTTATTCTTAATGAATCTCGAGTGTAATACTACACATGTTCATAGTGTGAGTACCAAAAGATGTAAGATTGATAATGATAGTCCCACATACTTGTGGCACTGCCGCCTTGGTCACATAGGTGTCAAACGCATGAAGAAGCTCCATGCAGATGGACTTTTAGAGTCTCTTGATTACGAATCATTTGACACGTGCGAACCATGCCTCATGGGTAAAATGACCAAGAGTCCGTTCTCAGGAACAACGGAGCGAGCAACCAACTTATTGGAAATCATACATACTGATGTGTGCGGTCCAATGAGTGTTGAGGCTCGCGGTGGCTATCGTTATGTTCTCACCCTCACTGATGACTTGAGTAGATATGGGTATGTCTACTTAATGAAACACAAGTCTGAGACTTTTGAAAAGTTCAAGGAATTTCAGAGTGAGGTTGAGAATCAACGTGACAGGAAGATCAAGTTCCTGTGATCAGATCGTGGAGGAGAATACTTGAGTCACGAGTTTGGCACACACTTAAGAAAATGTGGAATAGTTTCACAACTCACTCCGCCTGGAACACCTCAGCGTAATGGTGTGTCCGAACATCGTAATCGCACTCTATTAGATATGGTGCGATCTATGATGTCTCTTGCCGATTTACCGCTATCTTTTTGGGGCTATGCTTTAGAGACTGCCGCATTCACTTTAAATAGGGCTCCGTCGAAATCCTTTGAGACGACACCGTATGAATTATGGTTTGGGAAGAAACCTAAGTTGTCGTTTCTAAAAGTTTGGGGATGCGATGCTTATGTCAAGAAACCTCAACCTGAAAAGCTCGAACCCAAGTCGGAAAAATGCGTCTTCATAGGATACCCTAAAGAAACTATTGGGTATACCTTCTACCTCAGATCCGAAGGCAAGATCTTTGTTGCCAAGAATGGATCCTTTCTAGAGAAAGAGTTTCTCTCGAAAGAAGTGAGTGGGAGGAAAGTAGAACTTGATGAAGTATTACCTCTTGAACTGGAAAATGGCGCAACTCAAGAAAATGTTTCTGAGGTGCCTGCACCGACTAGAGAGGAAGTTAATGATGATGATCAAGATACTTCTGATCAAGCTCCTACTGAAATTTGAAGGTCCACAAGGACACGTTCCGCACCAGATTGGTACGGCAACCCTGTCTTGGAAATCATGTTGTTAGACAACAGTGAACCTTCGAACTATGAAGAAGCGATGGCGGGCCCGGATTCCGACAAATGGCTAGAAGCCATGAAATCTGAGATAGGATCCATGCATGAAAACGAAGTATGGACTTTGACTGACTTGCCTGTTGAGCGGCGAGACATAGAAAATAAATGGATCTTTAAAAAGAAGACAAACATGGATGGAAATGTGACCATCTATAAAGCTCGGCTTGTCGCTAAGGGTTATCGACAAGTTCAAGGAGTTGACTACGATGAGACTTTATCACCGGTAGCGAAGCTGAAGTCCGTCTGAATCATGTTAGCAATTGCCGCATTCTACGATTATGAGTTATGGCAAATGGATGTCAAAACGGCATTCCTTAATGGTTTCCTTAAGGAAGAATTGTATATGATGCAGCCGGAAGGTTTTGTCGATCCTAAGAATGCTAACAAGGTGTGCAAGCTCCAACGCTCGATTTATGGGCTGGTGCAAGCATCTCGGAGTTGGAACATTCGCTTTGATGAGATGATCAAAGCGTTTGGGTTTACGCAGACTTATGGAGAAGCCTGCGTTTACAAGAAAGTGAGTGGGAGCTCTGTAGCATTTTTCATATTATATGTAGATGACATACTTTTGATGGGAAATGATATAGAACTTTTGGACAACATTAAGGCCTACTTGAATAAGAGTTTTTCAATGAAGGACCTTGGAGAAGATGCTTATATATTAGGCATCAAGATCTATAGAGATAGATCGAGACGCCTCATAGGTCTTTCACAAAGCACATACCTTGATAAGATATTGAAGAAGTTCAATATGGATCAGTCTAAGAAGGGGTTCTTACCTGTGTTACAAGGTGTGAAATTGAGCTCAGCTCAATGTCCGACCACGGCAGAAGATATAGAAGAGATGAGTGTCATCCCCTATGCCTCAGCCATAGGTTCTATTATGTATGCCATGTTGTGTACCAGACCTGATGTAAACCTTGCCGTAAATTTGGTAGGAAGGTACCAAAGTAATCCCGGCAAGGAACACTGGACAACGGTCAAGAATATCCTGAAGTACGTGAAAAGGACTAAGGAAATGTTTCTCGTTTATGGAGGTGACGAAGAGCTCATCGTAAAAGGTTACGTCGATGCTAGCTTCGACACAGATCTAGATGACTCTAAGTCACAAACCGGATACATGTATATTTTGAATGGTGGGGCAGTAAGCTGGTACAGTTGCAAGAAGAGCGTCGTGGAGGGATCTACATGTGAAGCGGAGTACATGGCAGCCTCGGAGGCAGCACATGAAGCAATTTGGGTGAAGGAGTTCATCACCGACCTAGGAGTCATACCCAATGCGTCGGGGCCGATCAAGCTCTTCTGTGACAACACTGGAGCTATTGCACTTGCCAAGGAGCCCAGGTTTCACAAGAAGACAAGGCACATCAAGCGTCGCTTCAACTCCATTCGTGAAAATGTTCAAGATGGAGACATAGATATTTGTAAAGTACATACAGACCTGAATGTAGCAGATCCATTGACTAAACCTCTCCCTAGAGCAAAACATGATCAACACCAGAATTCCATGGGTGTTCGATTCATCACAATGTAACTAGATTATTGACTCTAGTGCAAGTGGGATACTATTGGAAATATGCCCTAGAGGCAATAATAAAAGCATTATTATTATATTTCCTTGTTCATGATAATTGTCTTTATTCATGCTATAATTGTGTTATCCGGAAATCGTAATACATGTGTGAATAATAGACACCAACATGTCCCAAGTAAGCCTCTAGTTGACTAGCTCGTTGATCAACAGATAGTCATGGTTTCCTGACTATGGACATTGGATGTCATTGATAACGAGATCACATCATTAGGAGAATGATGTGATGGACAAGACCCAATCCTAAACATAGCATAAGATCGTATAATTCGTTTGCTAGAGTTTTTCCAATGTCAAGTATCCTTTCCTTAGACCATGAGATCGTGTAACTCCCGGATACCGTAGGAGTGCTTTGGGTGTACCAAACGTCACAACGTAACTGGGTGGCTATAAAGGTATACTACGGGTATCTCCGAAAGTGTATGTTGGGTTGACACGGATCAAGACTGGGATTTGTCACTCCGTATGACGGAGAGGTATCACTGGGCCCACTCGGTAATGCATCATCATAATGAGCTCAAGGTGACCAAGTGTCTGGTCACGGGATCATGCATTACGGTATGAGTAAACTAACTTGCTGGTAACGAGATTGAATGAGGTATTGGGATACCAAAGATCGAATCTCGGGCAAGTAACATACCGATTGATAAAGGGAATTGTATACGGGGTTGCTTGAATCCTCGACATCGTGGTTCATCCGATGAGATCATCGAGGAGCATGTGGGAGCCAACATGGGTATCCAGATCCCGCTGTTGGTTATTGACCGGAGAGCGATCTCGGTCATGTCTACATGTCTCTCGAACCCGTAGGGTCTACACACTTAAGGTTCGATGACGCTAGGGTTGTAGGGATATGTATATGCAGTAACTCGAATGTTGTTCGGAGTCCCGAATGAGATCCTGGACGTCACGAGGAGTTCCGGAATGGTCCGGAGGTAAAGAATTATATATAGGAAGTGCTATTTCGGCCATCGGGACAAGTTTCGGGGTCACCGGTATTGTACCGGGACCACCGGAAGGGTCCCGGGGGTCCACCGGGTGGGGCCACCTATCCCAGAGGGTCCCATGGGCTGAAGTGGGAAGGGATCCAGCCCAAAGTGGGCTGGGGTGCCACTTCCCCCTAGGGCCCATGCGCCTAGGGTGGGGGGAAACCCTAAGGAAGAGTCCTAAAGGGGGAAGGCACCTCCTAGGTGCCTTGGGGAGGAGGGATTCCTCCCTTGGCCGCCGCCCCCTAGGAGATTGGATCTCCTAGGGCCGGCGCCCCCCTAGGCCCCCCTATATATAGTGGGGAGATGGAGGACTTCTTACCTTTGCCTTTGGTGCCTCCCTCTCCCTCTCCAACACCTCCTCCTCCTCCATAGAGCTTAGCGAAGCCCTGCCGGAGTACTGCAGCTCCATCACCACCACGCCGTCGTGCTACTACTGGAGCCATCTTCCTCAACCTCTCCTTCCCCTTGCTGGATCAAGAAGGAGGAGACGTTACGCTGACCGTACGTGTGTTGAACGCGGAGGTGCCGTCCGTTCGGCGCTAGGATCTCCGGTGATTTGGATCACGTCGAGTACGCCTTCCTCATCCGCGTTCTTTGAGCGCTTCCGCGCGTGATCTACAAAGGTATGTAGATGCAATCCAATCACTCGTTGCTAGATGAACTCATAGATGGATCTTGGTGAAACCGTAGAATTTTCTTTTGTTTTCTGCAACGTTCCCCAACAGGGGGGTGCCCACCACCCTCGTGGCCAGGTGGCAGCTCCTCTCGTGGTAATTTTTGCATAGTAAATCCTCAAATATTCCCGAAAAAATCATATTAAATTGGTATGGCATTCTCAGGACTTTTATTTTCGATATATTTTTACATTGCACGGATAAGTCAGGAAATAGATAGAAAAATACTATTTTTACTTTATTTCTACTAATTAACAGAAAATATAGAGAGGGTACAGAAGGTTGTGCTTCTAGTTTCATCCATCTCATGCTCATCAAAAAGAATCCACTAACAAGGTTGATCAAGTCTTGTTAACAAACTCATTCCGATAATCATGAAACCGGAGAAATTTCGAATAACACTAGGTTACCTCAACGGGGATATGCACATCCCCAATAATAAGTATATCATATTTATTTTTGACATTAGGAAGAGGAAATTCAAAACCTCCAATTATAATCGATGGAATTTTTCCAATGGAGTTGATACTATGAACTTGAGGTTGTTTCCTCGGGAAGTGTACCGTATGCTCATTACCATTAACATGAAAAGTGACATTGCCTTTGTTGCAATCAATAACATCCCCTGCAGTATTAAGAAAAGGTCTTCCCAGAATAACAAAGTCCGTTAAAATAGTAACATTTGCAACCACAACAGGCACATCCTCACAGATACCGACAGGTATAGCAGTTGATTTATCAGCCATTTGCAAAGATATTTCAGTAGGTGTCAGCTTATTCAAGTCAAGTCTACGATATAAAGAGAGAGGCATAACACTAACACCGGCTCCAAGTCTACGATCATAAAGCAGTTTTAATATAATTTCTTTTAATGGAGCAAGGTATAGTAGGTATTCCGGGATCTCCAAGTTTCTTTGGTATTCCACCCTTAAAAGTATAATTAGCAAGCATGGTGGAAATCTCAGCTTCCGGTATCTTTCTTTTATTAGTAATGATATCCTTCATATATTTAGCATAAGGATTTGTTTTGAGCACATCAGTTAATCGCATACGCAAAAAGATAGGCCTAATCATTTCAGCAAAGCGCTCAAAATCCTCATCATCCTTTTTCTCGGATGGTTTTGGAGGAAAAGGCATGGGTTTCTGAACCCAAGGTTCCCTTTCTTTACCATGTTTCCTAGCAACAAAGTCTCTTTTATCATAACGTTGATTCTTTGATTGTTGGTTATCAAGATCAATAGCAGGTTCAATTTCTACATCATTATCATTACTAGGTTGAGCATCATCATGAACATCATCATTAATATTTTCATTAGGTTCATGTTCATTACCAGATTGTGTTTTTGCATCAGACATAGAGATATTTTTTGGATTATCAGGTGTTTCAGCAATAGGTTCACTAGAAGTTTGCACAGTTCTATTATTTTTCTTTTTCTTCTTTCTAGAAGAACTAGGAACATCAATATTATTTCTCTGAGAATCTTGCTCGATTCTCTTAGGGTGGCCTTCAGGATACAAAGGTTCCTAAGTCATTCTACCATTTCTAGTAGCCACTGTAACAGCATAATCATTTTTCTTACTATTCATTTCATCAAGCACTTCTTTTTGAGCCTTAAGTACTTGTTCTACTTGAGTGGTAACCATACAAGCATGTTTGGCAACAAGTTTAAGTTCACCTTTAATATTAGCCATATAATCACCCTAGCATCTAATCATATAAGCATTTTCTTTTAATTGTCTACCAAAATAAGCATTGAAGTTGTCTTGCTTAAACATAAAATTATCAAACTCATCCAAGCATTGGCTAGCAATTTTAGTAGGAGGGACTTCAACTTTATCATACCTATAGAGAGAATTTACCTTTACTACCTGTGTCGGGATATCGAGATCAGGAGGTTCTTCAATAAATAAAGAATTGGGATCATATGTTTCTTCAACATGCGGTATATTAAGACCATGTATTTCTTCAATAGGAGGTAAATTCTTAACATCTTCAGCTTTAATACCTTTTTCTTTCATAGATTTCTTTGCCTCTTGCATATCTTCGGGACTGAGGAATAGAACACCTCTCTTCTTCGGAGTTGGTTTAAGAATAGGCTCAGTAATTGGAGCAGGAGTTGGCTCAGGAGCTGGCTCAGCAGGTGCCCAATTATTTTCATTTGTCAACATATTATTCAATAGAATTTCAGCTTCATCCGGTGTTCTTTTCCTAAAAAGAGAACCAGCACAACTATCCAAGTAATCTCTGGAAGCATCGGTTAGTCCATTATAAAAGATATCAAGGATTTCAGGTTTCTTAAGAGGATGATAAGGCAAAGCATCAAGTAACTTGAGAAGCCTCCCCCAAGCTTGTGGGAGACTCTCTTCTTTAATTTGCACGAAGTTGTATATTTCCCTCAAAGCAGCTTGTGTCTTATGAGCAGGGAAATATTTAGCAGAGAAGTAATAAATCATATCCTGGGGACTACGCACACAACCAGGATCAAGAGAATTAAACCATATCTTAGCATCACCCTTCAATGAGAACGGAAATATTTTGAGTATATAAAAGTAACGTGATCTTTCATCATTAGTGAACAGGGCAGCTATATCATTTAACTTAGTAAGATGTGCCACAATAGTTTCAGATTCATAGCCATAAAACGGATCAGATTCCACCAAAGTAATTATATCAGGATCAACAAAGAATTCATAATCCTTATCAAGAACACAAATAGGTGAAGTAGCAAAAGTAGGGTCGGGTTTCATTTTATCTCTAAGTGATTCTTTGTTCCATTTAACTAATAACCTCTTAAGCTCATATCTATCTCTGCAAGCTAAAATAGCGGCAGAAGATTCCATATCAAAAAGATAACCCTCAGGGATAACAGGCATATTTTCATCATCACTATCATCATCGTATTCAGATTCAATAATTTCTTTTTCTCTAGCCCTAGCAATTTGTTCATCAAGAAATTCACCAAGGGGCACAGTAGTATCAGGTATAGAAGCAGTTTCATCATAAGTATCATGCATAGCAGAAGTGGCATCATCAATAACATGCGGCATATCAGAACGAATAGCAGAAGCAGGTGTAGGTGTCGCAAACTTACTCATAACAGAAGGTGAATCAAGTGCAGAGCTAGATGGCAGTTCCTTACCTCCCCTCGTAGTTGAGGGATAGATCTTGGTTTTTGGATCTCTCAAGTTCTTCATAGTGATAATCAGATATAAATCTCAAGTGACTCAAAGAATAGAGCTACGCTCCTGTAACGCCCTCGATGCGGCTATATCTCCCACGTGTCGAAGCACGACTTAGAGGCATAATCGCATTGAAAGCAATGTCGCAAGTGAGGTAATCTTCACAAACAACCCATGTAATACAATAAGGGAAAAAAGATACATAGTTGGCTTACAATCGCTACTTCACACAATTACATGAATAAAGCATTACAACATCCAAATACAATCAAGGTCCGACTACGGAACCAAAATAAAGAAGAACCCCAAAAGCGACAAAGGTCCTCGATCGACCCCAACTGGGCTCCACTACTGATCAGCTAGAACGAAACAACACAAAGGACAAGATCTTCATCGAGCTCCTCCTGAGCTTGGTTGCGTCACCTGCTCGGTTCAACGGCACCTGCAAACTGGTTTTGGAAGTATCTTTGAGTCACGGGGACTCAGCAATCTCGCACCCTCGCGATCAAGACTATTTAAGCTTATGGGAAAGGTAAAGGTATGAGGTGGAGCTGCAGCAAGCGACTAGCATGTATGGTGGCTAACATACGCAAATGAGAGCGAGAGGAGAAGGCAAAGCACGGTCGATAAAAGTATGATCAAGAAATGATCCTAGAACAACCTACGTCAAGCATAACTCCAACACCGTGTTCACTTCCCGGACTCCGCCGGAAAGAGACCATCACAGCTACACACGCGGTTGATGTATTTTAATTAAGGTCAATTTCAGGTTTTCTACAACCGGACATTAACAAATTCCCATCTTCCCATAACCGCGGGCACGGCTTTCGAAAGTTCAAATCCCTGCAGGGGTGTCCCAACTTAGCCCATGACAAGCTCTCACGGTCAACGAAGGAATAGACCTCCTCCCGATACATTCCGATCAGACTCGGTATCCCGGTTCTACAAGACATCCTCGACAATGGTAAAACAAGTCCAGCAAAGCTGCCCGATGCGCCGACATCCTGATGGGAGCTGCACATATCTCGTTCTCAGGGCAACACCGGATAGGTCAAGCTACGAGTAAAACCAGCCCTCAAGTTTCCCCGAGGTGGCCCCGCAGGCTGCCCATTTCGGACCAACACTTAGACAAGCACTGGTCTGGGGGGGGGTTAAAATAAAGATGACCCTTGGGCTGGCCTAACCCAAGGGAAAAAAGGCTAGGTGGCGAATGGTAAAACCAAGGTTGGGCCATGCTAGAGGAGTTTTATTCAAAGCGAACTGTCAAGGGGTTCCCATTATAACCCAACCGCGTAAGGAACGCAAAAATTCGGGAACATAACACCGATATGACGGAAACTAGGGCGGCAAGAGTGGAACAAAACACCAGGCATAAGGCCGAGCCTTCCACCCTTTACCAAGTATATAGATGCATTAATTAAATAAGATATATTGTGATATCCCAACAAGTAAACATGTTCCAACAAGGAACAACATCTCCATGTTCCAACATGGAACAAACTTCAATCTTCACCTGCAACTAACAACGCTATAAGAGGGGCTGAGCAAAGCGGTAACATAGCCAATCAACGGTCTGCTAAGACAAGGTTGGTTAGAGGCTTGGTTCAACAATATGGGAGGCATGATAAGCAAGTGGTAGGTATCGCAGCATAGGCATTGCAAAAGAGCGAGCATCTAGCAAAGCAAAGATAATAGTGATTTCGAGGGTATGATCATCTTGCCTGAAATCCCGCAAGGAAGAAGAACGAGTCCATGAAGAAGACAAACGAATGTAGACGAACGGGTCCTCACAACGTGACGTTATCAGAACCAACCCGAAGAAGCAAACACCAGAAAAGAAGCACACAACATAGTAAACAACCAACACATGAACATGGTATGATATGCGGGATGCGGTATGCGATGCATATGCATGATTTGACAAGGAATGACTGAACCTGGCCTCAACTTGGAAATCCAAGTGTGCCACTGGAAAGGTGAGATGATTTCGGTTGAAATCGATATAAAGAACGCCGGAATCGGAGACACGGTTTGGAAATGGCAAGCAATACAAATATGGCACCGGTCTGTGATATACAACAAGTAGCCATCTAAATGCAACAAGATGAACATGCTATAGCACCCAAACATGGCAACAAAATACATGGCAGGGATCCATTCATAATTCTTGACAAAAGATGAACACTGAGCTACGGCCAATTCATCCATTAACAGGTTCAAACAAGCATGGCAAAAATGCATTTGGTAAACAGATCTCAGACTTAGTGAAATTAACACTTGTCTAAAATTTCAGATGAGATAGCACTCTTCGGAGCATGAAAACAATATGCTACAGGATCTGAACATGGCAAAGTAAGGCATGGCATGGAGCTACTCAAAGAGCTTAACAAAAGTCCCTTAGTGACCTTGAGCCAAAAGGGATCGAAAAATACAATTGCAAGCATGTGAACATGGCAAAACATAATCGGTTCTCAGACTTCGTGAAAACTGGAGCATGCTGAAAACAGATATCAAGTAGACATGTTTACGAGCTCGATGCACTCACTACAGAGCATGTCATGACAACCTAAGCATACACCCATCAAGAATACACATTATACAAGCTAGACATGGCAAGAACAATAACATAGCATGCACGGATCAACTACAACATCCTCGACAAAATTGCTAACAAGTAGACAATCTGCCCAGATTCACGAAATGACAAAAGTAGAGCTCAATTGACTCAAGCTAGGGTGCTCCATAATTACAAACAAAGACAAGGATGGATAGAGCACTACAATATTAACAAATCATCCTTACTGATCATCCTCCAAAGAGGCACGGATCACTAGGAAACAACATGAACATATGGCATATTGATAAGAACAGCTCAAGGACTTAGTGGAATTGCTAAGTCCCTGAAATCAGCATTAACGAATGCACCACTTTGCAAGCTTGTGCTAGTCACCACACACATCACAAAAAATACATGGGTTGCACCTCTGGATAGATGGCAAAACATATAACAAAACACATGTAGATCTCAGTGGCATATCATGCACACAATAATCATGGCAAAAATGACAAATATCTAAATGGAGCAGCAGATCTGACAATTATCTCAAATAGCACTCTTCTAACAGCATTTCAGGCATCAATATGAGCTCAAATGAAAATGATGCAATGAGATGAAATGATGTACTCTCTGAGACGAACATTTTGATATGCGATATGCTCAAATCGGAGTTACGGATGCAAAGTTGTGACATGATGAACATGGGCATTTGAAACTGGAAATTTCGGGGACTTAGTAGAAATTCAGTGAGCGTCGAATAGTTAAAACGCGCACGCGCGGGATATAGCGGGCGCTCACCCAATGGGCTCGGCCCAGGACGGGGAAGGACGGGCAGATCGGACCGGACTTGGTGCTGCGCTGGGCCGGCCCACGCGGTCCACGAGTGCGAGGGGGAAGGCGGCCCACGAGCGGATGCTCGTCGTCCTCCTCGGCAGGATCCGAGCGAGGCCATGGCGGCGCCGGTGACGGAAGGCAAGGCGGCGAGCACCGTAGCAGGTTTGGCCGGCCGGCGATGGAAACGGGCAGATCCGGCCAGCCACTTGTCGGATCCGGTGATGGTAGGGCTTGGCTCGGGCTTTGACGGCGCGGGGAAGAGACGGACGGGCGGAGCTCCAAGCTCCGGCGGCGGAATCCGGCGGCCTAGGCAGCGGTAAGGAAGCAGGGAGGCCAGGGCGATGGGGAGGCACCGAGGAGCAGCGCTGCAGGATGGCCGGGCGACGATACTTGCTCCGGGGGCACGGATGCCGAGGCAAAACGGCGGCGAACTCCGGCCGGCGAGGTGTGCGGCCTCCGGCGGCGTCCGGCACGGTGGCGGATGGGGCGCTCGGGGATGGTGGTTGCAGGCGAGGCGCGGGTGGATCCGGCGGCCCGGCGCGGTCCCGAGCGGGCTGGAGATGGGCCTGGCGGGCCCGCGCGGTGATGTGGGCGCCCCTGATGATGTGGTGGCGCGGGACTGGTTGCACGCGGTGGCGGCGATGATGTGGCGACCTCCCATTGGACGGATTGATGTGTACGGCGGGGTGGACATGTCCGGCGCGGCGAGGATGCGTCCGGATGCGCGGTGGAGGAGTGGATCTAGGGTTAGACCGCGAAATTCGGAAGAGATCACATATTTATAGATAGAGGGAGCTAGGAGAGTCCAAATGAGGTGCGGTTTTCGGCCACGCGATCGTGATCGAATGACTGAGATGATGGAGGAGGTTTAGGTGGGTTTTAGGCCACTTTGGAAGGGTGTTGGGCTGCAACACACACGAGGCCTTTTCGGTCCCTCGGTTAACCGTTGGAGTATCAAACGAAGTCCAATTGGCACGAAACTTGACAGGCGGTCTACCGGTAGTAAACCAAGGCCGCATGACAAGTCTCGGTCCAATCCGGGAATGTTTAATCCACACACATGAAAGAAAGGTAGAAATGACCACCGGAGGAGATAGGAGCGCCGGGATGCAAAACGGACAACGGGAAAAATGCTCGGATGCATGAGACGAACATGTATGCAAATGAAATGCACATGATGACATGATATGCAAAGCATGACACGCAAGCAATGACAAGGCAACAACAGCGAATAACTGGATGACACCTGGCACATCGGTCTTGGGGCGTTACAGCTCCCCCGCAACGACGCCAGAAATTAGTCTTGATAACCCACAAGTATAGGGGATCGCAACAGCTTTCGAGGGTAGAGTATTCAACCCAAATTTATTGATTCGACACAAGGGGAACCAAAGAATATTCTCAAGTATTAGCAGCTGAGTTGTCAATTCAATCACACCTGGAAACTTAGTATCTGCAGCAAAGTGTTTAGTAGCAAAGTAATATGATAGTGGTGGTAGCAGCAACAAAAGTAAAGACAGCAAAAGTAATGTTTTTGGTATTTTGTAGTGATTGTAACAGTAGCAGCGGGAAAGTAAATAAGTGAGAACCAGTATATGGAAAACTCATAGGCACCGGATCAGTGATGGATAATTATGCCGGATGCAGTTCATCATGTAACAGTCATAACATAGGGTGACACAGAACTAGCTCCAATTCATCAATGTAATGTAGGCATGTATTCCGTATATAGTCATACGTGCTTATGGAAAAGAACTTGCATGACATCTTTTGTCCTACCCTCCCGTGGTAGCGGGGTCCTATTGGTAACTAAGGGATATTAAGGCCTCCTTTTAATAGAGAACCGGAACAAAGCATTAGCACATAGTGAATACATGAACTCCTCAAACTATGGTCATCACCGGGAGTGGTCCCGATTATTGTCACTTCGGGGTTGCCGGATCATAACACATAGTAGTTGACCATAGACTTGCAAGATAGGATCAAGAACTCACACATATTCATGAAAACATAATAGGTTCAGATCTGAAATCATGGCACTCGGGCCCTAGTGACAAGCATTAAGCATAGCAAAGTCATAGCAACATCAATCTCAGAACATAGTGGATACTAGGGATCAAACCCTAACAAAACTAACTTGATTACATGATAAATCTCATCCAACCCATCACCGTTCAGCAAGCCTACAATGGAATTACTCACGCACGATGGCGAGCATCATGAAATTGGTGATGGAGGATAGTTGATGATGACGACGGCGACGGATCCCCCTCTCCGGAGCCCCGAGAGGTTTTAGGGCTTGGCGGCGGCTCCGTATCGTAAAACGCGATGATTTCTTCTCTCTGAAAGCAAATATATAGAGTTGGACTTGGCGTCGGAGGGCATCCAGGGGGCCCACGAGGTAGGGGGGCGCGCCCTAGGGGGGGCGCCCCCCACCCTCGTGGACAGGGTGTGGGCCCCCTGGTCTTCATCTTTGGCGAGGATTTTTTATTATTTTTTCTAAGATGTTCCATGGAGTTTCAGGTCATTCCGAGAATATTTGTTTTCTGCACATAAAACAACACCATGGCAATTCTGCTGAAAACAGCGTCAGTCTGGGTTAGTTCCATTCAAATCACACAAGTTAGAGTCCAAAACAAGGGCAAAAGTGTTTGGAAAAGTAGATACGACGGAGACGTATCACTCTGCATAAAGAATGCCTTACCCGCCGCTATTTTCTTCATCGCCTCAATCTCCTGGAGGGGTTTTGGGCTTCAGCCTTGGCATTTTTCGCGCTTTCGAGGGCCGCGGCAAGCTCGGACTCTCGCGTCTTTGAGTCCCACTCCAACGCCTCATGCTTCGACACGAGAGCTTGGAGCTCTTGCTGCACCTTGCCCACCCGTGCCTCCTGCCTTTCCCGCTCGGTGCGCTCCTTGGCCGCTTTGTCTTCGGCCTCGGATAGCGCTTGCTTCAGGGTCGCCACCTCGGTCGTGGCCCCTGGCAAATTGACGATGATCCTGTCATTTTGCAATCGCGTCTTCTTTTATATATACATATCTATAGACAGGGTATTACTTACCCTTGTTTTCCTCGAGCTGCCTCTTGGCAAGGCCGAGCTCTTTCTTGGACCCCTCGAGGTCCTGCTTCAATGCGACAACCTCCGCAGTCTGTGCGGCAGAGGCCAGCAGCGAAGCCTGCATACGCATATAGACATACTTATGTTAGACTCCTGCGATATTGTTTGATCCTCTATTCGGCTTTTCTTTGTGAACACCGAACAGAGCATCAGGGGCTACTGTCTATGCGGTAATATTTTACCTATATTTTAAATACTTACCTCAAAGCCTATTAGAAGGCTGGCACAAGCTTCAGTCAGTCCGCTCTTAGCAGACTGAACCTTCTTGATCACCGCACTCATAATAGTGCGGTGCTCTTCGTCAATGGAAGCGTTGCGAAGCGCTCCCAGCAGATTGTCCGGTGCCTCTGGATGGGCAGAGGTCACCAGCCCAGGCGTCTTGCCCCTCTTGGAAGGAGGCCGCCTGCCCGAGTCCGGAACCACTGGAGGTTCCGGCACGGTGTTCGGCTGAGGGCCGAACTCGGAGCCCTCGGGGGCTTTGCTCCCCCTGCTCCCGGAGCCCGGAAGGTCGCTTTGAGGCGCCTCCGGGACTGTCTCCCCTCGACCCAGTGCCTCTTGAGACAACACCTCGGCGTTGTCCGTAGGGCAAGGGGAGGTGGCGGTCGGAAGTGGATCGCTATCCATATCCGACGAGCCCAGGGAGCCGTCCGACGAGGATACCTCGATACGGGTTTGGGGCGGTCTGCACAATCATAATTTGGCGTTAGGAGAAGCAGTGCGACAAAGGAATGCTATGAGTTACTCTGGTATCCGAATACTTACGACTTCGCCAGGGGCTTGGCCCTGAGCAGCCACTCGTCTTCACCTTTGGCGGCGGTGGTGGAATAGTCCGGAAGGAGAGTCCTTCCCTTCTTGGACCCTTCGCCCCCCCGGTAGGGGCGGCCTTCCTTTTCTTGTCTCCCCCGACTAGAGGGGGAACATCTTCATCTTCCTCCTCGTTTTCGGGGGAGGAGTGCGTCGCGGAGTTATCGGACGATAAGTCCGATAAACCCCGGCGTCGGGAACTCTTTCGGGTTCCCTTGGCCTTCTTGGTATTCTCCGGCACCTTGTAAGGAGCCGGAGTCAGCATCTCCGTCAGGAGAGCGTCTGTAGTGTCTTCGGGCAGAGGGGCCGGACAGTTAATCTGCCCCGACGTCTCCACCCAGTCTTGTCAAAGGCATGGAGCTCAGACCCCGCACATGGTTAAGTTGGGGGAAATAAACATCCTACCGGATGTATAGAACTCACCGAATGTGCTTGGCGCTTCGCGCTTAGCCCGCGGTCCTCGGTGAGGGAGGGAGGGACCTCGGCACCCTTGAACAGCACCTTCCAGACGTCCTTGTGCGTCATGTCGAAGAGCTCGCTCAGAGTCTGGTGCTGGGCCGGGTCGAACTCCCACAAGTTGAAGTCTCGTTGTTGACACGGGAGGATCCGGTGGATGAGCATGACCTGGACTACGTTGACAATCTTGAGCTTCTTGCCTGTCATGTTCAGCATACATTTCTGGAGTCCGTCCAGCTCCACTGATGAACCCCACGACAAGCCCTTCCCTTTCCAGGAAGTGAGCCGTGTAGGGAATCCGGATCGAAACTCGGGGGCAGCCACCCATTTGGTCTCGCGTGGCTCGGTGATGTAGAACCATGCCGATTGCCACCCCTTTATGGTCTCCATAAAGGAGCCTTAAAGCCATATAACGTTGGGCATTTTTCCCACCATGGCTCCACCGCATTCTTCTTGTTGGCCGCCCACCACCTTCGGCTTGATATTGCAGGTCTTTAGCCATAGGCCAAAGTGGGGGCGGATGCGGAGGAAAGCCTCACAGACGACGATGAACGCCGAAATGTTGAGGATGAAGTTCGGGGCCAGATCATGGAAGTCCAGCCCATAGTAGAGCATGAGACCGCGGACGAATGGATGAAGGGGAAACCCCAGTCCACGGAGGAAGTGGTGGAGGAAAACTACCCTCTCATGAGGTTCTGGGGTAGGGACGATCTGCCCCGCAGCGGGCAGCCGATGCGCGATATTCGCGGCTAAGTATCCGGCTCCGCGCAGCTTTTTGATGTGTCCCTCCATAATGGAGGGAGCCATCCACTTGCCTCCCGCTCCGTACATGTTTGGAGAAGGTTGAGGAGAAAGATGTGGACTTGGCCGTTGGAGCTCGAGTGCGTGAGAATGGATGAGCAAGGAGGAAGAAGGCGTGGGTAGAAAAAGGTTAAACCTTATCCCTTTATGAGGGCGGCCGAAACTATGTGCCCCCACTAGCCTGGTAAAACTTGCTTATCCCCCAAGCGCCATAATCGATGGCGCGGTTGGGTTACCCACGCCCGTATTGATGAGAATCCTGTAATAAGGGGGACACGATCTCTGCTTTGACAAGACGTGTCAAAAAACTGCCTCGCGTTATGTGCGGGGCTAGTTAAAGGAAACGGTTCGAGTAATCACCGGGCCATGGCACAATGTCGTATTGCCAAAACAAGTCAGCAAATTAGATTTGTGGAAATATTATTCTCTCTACGGTGGTATGTGGAACTTATTTTGCAGGGTCGGACACTATCCTTGTATTCAAATTCTTCCGTGGTATATCCGGAGGAGGAACCCGCCTTGCAATGCCGAAGACAACACTGCGTGCCGGACTTATCATCATTGAAGCCTGGTTCAGGGGCTACTGAGGGAGTCCAGGATTAGGGGGTCTCCGAACAGCCGGACTATATCCTTTGGCCGGACTGTTGGACTATGAAGATACAGGATTGAAGACTTCATCCCGTGTCCGGATGGGACTCTCCTTGGCGTGGAAGGCAAGCTAGGCAATACGGATATGGATATCTCCTCCTTTGTGACCGACCTTGTGTAACCCTGACCCTCTTCGGTGTCTATATAAACCGGAGGGTTTTAGTCCGTAGGACAACATACAATCATACCATAGGCTAGCTTCTAGGGTTTAGCCTCTCCGATCTCGTGGTAGATCAACTCTTGTAATACCCATATCATCAAGAATAAATCAAGCAGGACGTAGGGTTTTACCTCCATCAAGAGGGCCCGAACCTGGGTAAAACATCGTGTCCCTTGCCTCCTGTTACCATCCGCCTTAGACGCACAGTTCGGGACCCCTCACCCGAGATCCGCCGGTTTTGACACTGACAGCGGCCGTCCTACCGCATCGACATGTGCAACGAAGACGCTTGCTGCTCGTTCCCCGCCGGGCCGGTGGCGGCGTTGGCGGCAGGCAATGGGGCACGACGAGGTGGCCCACCGATGGGAGCCGTCTGATCAACGTGGGAGGTGAGGGCAGCCCGGCGTTCAGCTCGAGCGCGGTGAGCGTCCGCAATGGAGACGACGGAGCGACGGAACAACGGAGCGCCGATCGACAAAAGGGAAGCTACGACGCACCCCTACCTGGCGGGCCAAATGTCGGATATCGGGTTCCAGCAAACCCTCAAGGTTCGAACACTGGGGTGCGCGTGAAGTTCTTTCCCTCCTACATATCTACGCCCTAACTCTCTAAGATCTCGCGGATGAACTCGATGAACTCGCAACACAAAGACACAAGATTTATACTGGTTCGGGCCACCGTTGTGGTGTAGTACCCTACTTTAGTGTGGTGGTGGTGGATTGCCTCTTGTGCTAATGATGAACAGTACAAAGGGAAGAACAGCCTCCTGAGGTTGAGATGTTCTTGTGCTTGGTGAACTTGTGTCGTTTTTCGCTGCCTAGCTACGGTGGTGGCTAGCTCTATTTATAGAGGCCCCGGTCCTCTTCCCAAATATTGAGCGGGAAGGGACCCAACAATGGCGGCCAATTTGAAAGGGGACAACTAGTACAAGCTATCCTGACAAAAGGTGGTCTTCGCCTGCCAAAGGTTCTGGTGTTGATGCCGTCTTGGGCTCCACGGTGACATCCGTCCTGCCATCCTACTGGTCTTGATCTCATTGCACTAATATGGAAACCTTTGCCTGATGCCTCGGTACTTCGCGCCTGCGCTTGCCCCCTTAGCACCAAAGAGGAAACAAGGACACTACGCACGCTGACGCCCGCCTGGTCTCGATTGTCATGGCTCACGTCATGAGAGCCTTGGAAGATTCGCCCCGCCTTGATATCTCTGCTCCTCGCGAGGCAGCCTGGTGAAGCCGCTCCTGAGGAGGTCTTGCGTCATCCGCCTCGCGAGGCTTGGCCCCTCGCGACGGTCTTGAATGCTTTTGTTGATGAAGATGGACCGTACAGACCTGCCAGCCCAGCCACGCCATGGGCCGCAGGCAGGCAAGTCTGGGGACCCCCGTTCCTAGAACGCCTACATGTGCAATGTTTCGTTGGATTTTTACGTAATACAAATTTATATTGAAATTGTATTCAATCTGACAAGAAATTTCGGGATAAAAATATTTCGGATCCCATCAAAATGTGGGAAATTTTATTGAATTCTATTTTGAACGGTTAGTTGAAATTATTAATCATTGTCCTAGCTAGAAAATGGACTATACTTTTAACAAACTGTAAATGGGCTGTAGTAAATTCCATTAGAATTCAAAAATGGGCCGTACATTCTTACAAATCTCAAATGGGCTATAAGTTCTGTGCCACACACTTGTGGGCCTACTAAGTTGACGCGTCCCCTAAAAAAATAGTTGACGCGTATGCAAGGCTTTGTTAACTTATAGTCAACACACAGTTCTAGCAGAAGTGGCCGTTGGATGTCCATCCAATGGATGTCGTGCTTCTTCTTCAATCTCGGATATTCTAACTTCACCCGCCCAAAAATGATTCCTCCCCCTGACATCTAGGGCGCAGCGTTTCAGAAGCTGACCTGTCGGCCTACTAAGTTGACGCGTACCAAGGGCTTTGCCAATTTAGTCAATATAAACGATTCTAGTTGCAGTTATCGTACGATGTCCATCCAACAGCCGTTGTGATTCTTCAACCTTTGGCCTTCTTGCTCCAGCCGCCCAAAGCAGCGCCGGTCGTGCCACCTGCTCCTGCCTCCCATGACCGGCTATGCTGCCGCGGAGGCCTCACCTCCCCCTACCACTCCCACCGCTGACCAGGCCTTGCGGCGATGGTATCCTCACACCGTAGCCGAAGCAGTGAACCCTCGTACTCCTCTCCGCGTGGGCATCCACTGCCACGTCTTCCCTGGCTCCGTGTCGTCCCCTTCCTAGGCCTCGCCGCCGTCCACCGCCTTGGTGCTCTCGGCGCGGCGTGGTCAATGTGGTTAATGACCGACTTCCATCAGAAGAGTACTGTACGTGGAGATGTTGACAGCTGGGTCCACGGCCGCAGCAAGGAAGAGCCTCCTTATTACGCGGAAAATAATTATTCCTCCACCTGACAACAGGGACCCACCGGAAGGGCCACCGTATTTCACGAAAAAATGTTTCCCCCCTAATTGCTGGGACCCCCCAGCTACATCTTCACACGCAAGGAAGTGTGTCCATATTACAAGCAAAAAAATGATTCGCCCCCTGACTGCTGGGACCCACCAGCTACATCTTCGCACGCAAGGAAGTGCCTGACAGTCGGGACCCACCTGGTCGAAGCATACGTAGCTTTGTCATTCTGGTCGCGAACATGTACATACATACTGGTCGATGTAGAGGCGCGCATGTCCCGTAGTAGAGGCGCACACGTAGCATGTACACGTACGTACAACGGCCAGGGTGCAAGAAAGAAAAGACGGCCACGTACGTACATATGGGCGGGGTCTCGAACGCCTAGTCGCGCATACGTACGGCCAGGGCTCGTGTACATGGTTGGGTCGGAACGGAGAAGCAGCACCGTTGTCGTGTGCATGGGGAGGCAGCAGAATGCGTCTTATTCATCGGGAGGCAACGGAACGCGTGTTGTTCATCGGGAGCCAACCGGCTTGGACGGAACAGGCGATGGAAACGAGGCCCGGTGTACCGCAGAATGGAGGAAACGGCCTTGTGTTCGACCGGCCACGGTGGAAACGGGATCCTGTTCATCGGGAGGGGTCTAGCGTACCGCAAAACGGAGGAAACGGACTTCTGTTGGACCTCCTACGGTCGAAACGAGGTCCTGTTGACTTGGAGGGGTGTGGCGTACCGCAAAATGGAGGAAACAGACTGGTGTTGGAGCGCTACAGTCAAAACGGGGGTTCTGTTCGTCGGGAGGGGTGTGGCGTACCACAAAATGGGACTCCATGGGATACTATTCATCTCCACCGTCGAGCTCTCCAGCCTCCACGGGCTACTGTTCATCCACCGTTGAACTCCTCCAGCCTCCACCTGCGACTGTTCATCCACGGGCTCCTGTTCATCCAGCCTCCACCGGCTACTGTTCAACCAGCCCTCTCCACGGGGTCCTGTTCAACCACCCTCCATGGGCTACTGTTCATCCAGCCCTCCACCGGCTACTGTTCAACCAGCCCTCCACGGGGTCCTATTCATCCAGCCCACCACGGGGTCCTATTCATCCATCGGCTCGATCGATCGGGGTATTGTTCATCCAGCGGCAATAGCCTCTACTACCATGGGTTCCTGTTCATCCAACCCCCATCGGGAACTATTCACCCAAACCCCCCAACAATGCTCACTGTTCATCCAGAGGCAGCATCGATCGGCTTCAGTTAGCAGCAGTAGCAAAGGAATCTCTCGATCGGGTTCAGTTAACAGCCATCGATCGATCGCTCAGGTTTAGTAATGCGTAGCCTGCAGTGCAATCGCTTGGGTTCAGTTAGAGCCCAACGCCTCGCTCGGGTTCAGTTAGTGCGCAACGCCTTGCACACACGCACGTACGTACGAGAGAAACGCGCATCGCTCGGCCCCGACCACCCACCGCACCGGGAACTCCCCGATATTTTCTGCGCCCTCACTTCTACCATGGTTTTTTCCGTCATGGACGGCCCGAAGAATGTCATGCAGCTGCGTCTCCGGCCCGCCCAGGATGAAAAGCCCATTCTCTGTCATGATTTTTTGTGATAGAAGTAGGAGCCCACCACATCTATGATGATACCGGGTTTTGTCACAATTATCGTCATAGAAGTGTCATAAGTATGACAGACAAAAATTTCATTCGGCCCAAAATGTCACGGATGTGTCTTTTTTTTGTAGTGTGGATCAATATCGTACCCCCTTGGCAAACTCATGGCAAGGTACACAATAGGTTCGGTACATAGCATAGCATACTTTATAGAACCTATGGCTGAGCTATAGGGAATGACTTTCATTCTCTTTCTATTTTCTGCCATGGTCATGTTTTCAGTCTTACTCAACTTTACACCTTGCAATACATGCAAGAACTCCTTCTTTGACTGTTCCATTTTGAACTACTTCAAAATCTTGTCAAGGTATGTACTCATTGAAAAATCTTATCAAGCGTCTTGATCTATCTTTATAGATCTTGATGCCCAATATGTAAGCAGCTTCACTAAGGTCTTTCTTTGAAAAGTTCTTATTCAAGTATCCTTTTATGCTATCCTGAAATTTTGTATTATTTCCAATCAATAATATGTCATCCACATATAATATTAGAAATGCTACAAAACTCCCACTCACATTCTTGTAAATACAGGCTTCTCCAGAAGTCTGTATAAAACCATATGCTTTGATCACACTATCAAAGCGTATATTCCAACTCCGAGAGGCTTGCACTAGTCCATAAATGGATCGCTGGAGCTTGCACACTTTGTTAGCACCTTTCGGATAGACAAAACCTTCTGGTTGCATCATATACAACTCTTCTTTAACATATCCATTAAGGAATGCAGTTTTGACATCCATTTGCCAAATTTCATAATCATAAAACACAAATATTGCTAACATGATTCGGATAGAATTAAGCATCTCAACGGGTGAGAAGATCTCATCATAGTCAACTCCTTGAACTTGTCGAAAACCTTTTGCAACAAGTCGAGCTTTGTAGATAGTAACATTGCCGTTAGTGTCAGTCTTCTTCTTGAAGATCCATTTATTCTCTATGTCTTACCGATCATTGGGCAAGTCAAACAAAGTCCACACTTTGTTCTCATACATGGATCCCATCTCAAATTTCATGGCCTCAAGCCATTTCACGGAATCTGGGCTCACATCGCTTCCTCATATTTCGTAGGTTCGTCATGGTCAAGTAACATGACCTCCAGAACAGGATTACCGTACCACTCTGGTGCGGATCGTACTCTAGTTGACCTATGAGGTTCAATAGTAACTTGATCAGAAGTTTCATGATGATCATCATTAACTTCCTCACTGATTGGTGTAGGAATCACTAGAACTGATTTCTGTGATGAACTACTTGTTGGGGAACACAGTAATTTCAAAAATTTCCTACGCACACACAAGATCATGGTGATGCATAGCAATGAGAGGGGAGAGTATCATCTATGTACCCTCCTAGACTATAAGCGGAAGCGTTATGACAACACGGTTGATGTAGTCATACGTCTTCACGATCAACCGATCCTAGTACCGAACGTACGGCACCTCCGCGATCTGCACATGTTCAGCTCGGTGACATCCCACGAACACACGATCCAGTAGAGCTTCGAGGGAGAGGTTCATCAGCACGACGGCGTGATGACGGTGATGATGATGCTACCAGAACAGGGCTTTGCCTAAGCACCTCTACGATATAACCGAGGTGGCTTATGGTGGAGGGGGGCACCGCACACGGATAAAAGATCAATGATCAACTTGTGTGTCTATGGGGTGCCACCCTCCCCGTATATAAAGGAGTGGATGAGGGGGTGGGCCGGCCCTCTCTATGGCACGCCCTGGGGGAGTCCTACACCCTCCAGGAGTAGGATTCCCCCTTTCCTAGTAGAAGTAGGAGCCCTTCCAAGTAGGAGTAGGAGAGGAAGGAGGAGAGAGGGAGGAAGGAAAGGGGGCCCGCCCCCCTCCAATTCGGATTGGGCTTGGGGGGCACGCCTCCCTCTTCTCCCTTCCCTCTCCTCTATTCCACTAAGGCGCAATAAGGCCCATATACTCCCCGGCGAATTCCCGTAACTCTCTGGTACTCCAATAAATACCCGAACCACTCAGAACCTTTCCGATGTCCGAATATAGCCTTTCAATATATCGATCTTTATGTCTCAAACATTTCGAGACTCCTCGTCATGTCCCTGATCCCATCCGGGACTCCGAACAACCTTCGGTACATCAAAACACATAAACTCATAATACCGATCATCACCGAACGTTAAGCATGCGGACCCTACGGGTTCAAGAACTATGTAGACATGACCGAGACTCATCTCCGGTCAATAACCAATAGCGGAACTTGGATGCTCATATTGGTTCCTACATATTCTACGAAGATCTTTATCGGTCAAATCGCATACCAACATACGCTGTTCCCTTTGTCATCCGTATGTTACTTGCTCGAGATTCGATCGTCAGTATCTCAATACCTAGTTCAATCTCATTACTGGCAAGTCTCTTTACTCGTTCTGTAATGCATCATCCCACAACTAACTCATTAGTCACATTGCTTGCAAGGCTTATAGTGATGTGCATTACCAAGAGGGCCCAGAGATACCTCTCCAACAATCGGAGTGACAAATCATAATCTCAATCTATGCCAACTCAACAAGTACCATCGGAGACACCTGTAGAGCACCTTTATAATCACCCAGTTACGTTGAGATGTTTGGTAGCACACAAAGTGTTCCTCCGGTATTCGGGAGTTGCATAATCTCATAGTCTGAGGAACATGTATAAGTTATGAAGAAAGCAGTAGAAACAAACTAAACGATCATTGTGCTAAGCTAACGGAATGGGTCAAGTCAATCACATCATTCTCTAATGATGTGATCCTGTTAATCAAATGACAACTCATGTCTATGGCTAGGAAACTTAACCATCTTTGATTCAACAAGCTAGTCAAGTAGAGGCATACTAGTGACACTCTGTTTGTTTATGTATTCACACATGTACTAAGTTTCCAGTTAATACAATTCTAGCATGAATAATAAATATTTATCATGATATAAGGAAATATTGACTTTATTATTGCCTCTAGGGCATATTTCCTTCAGTCTCCCACTTGCACTAGAGTCAATAATATAGTTCACATCTTTATTTGATTAGTTGACATCTCCATGTGACTAATACCCAATGGGTTTACTAGAGTCAATAACCTAGTTCACACCGCTATGTGATTAACACCCAAAGAGTGATCATGTTTTGCTTATGAGAGAAGTTTAATCTACGGGTCTGCAACATTCAGATTTGTATGTATTTCACAAATTTTTATGTCTACAATGCTCTACACGGAGCTACTCTAGCTAATTGCTCCCACTTTCAATATGTATCCAGATAGAGACTTAGAGTCATCTAGATCGATGTAAAAAGCTTGCATCGATGTAACTCTTTACGACGAACTCTTTTATCACCTCCATAACCAAGAAATATTTCCTTAGTCCTCTAAGGATAATTTTGACCGCCGTCCAGTGATCTACTCCTAGATCACTATTGTACTCCCTTGCCAGAATCATGCTAAGGTATACAATAGAACTGGTAAACAACATAGCATACTTTATAGAAGCTATGACTGAGGCATAGGGAATGACTTTTCATTCTCTTTCTATTTTCTGCTGTGGTCGGGTTTTGAGTCTTTACTCAACTTCACACCTTGCAACACAGGCAAGAACTCCTTCTTTGAATGTTCCATTTTGAACTACTTCAAAATCTTGTCAAGGTATGTACTCATTGAAAAAACTTATCAAGCATCTTGATCTATCTGTATAGATCTTCATGCTCAATGTGTACGCAGCTTCATGGAGGTCTTTCTTTGAATAACTCTTTTCAAACACTCCTTTATGCTTTCTAGAAAATTCTACATTATTTTCAATCAACAATATGTGATTCACATATACTTATCAGAAATGTTGTAGTGCTCCCACTCACTTTGTTGTAAATATAGGCTTCACCGCAAGTCTGTATAAAACCATATGCTTTGATCACTTTATCAAAACATATATTCCAACTCCGAGATGCTTGCACCAGTCCATAGATAGATCGCTGGAGCTTGCTCACTTTGTTAGCATCTTTAGTATTGACAAAACCTTCTGGTTGCATCATATACAACTCTTCTTTAAGAAATCCATTAGGGAATACAGTTTTGACATCCATTTGCCAGATTTCATAAAATGCGGCAACTGCTAACATGATTCGGACAAACTTTTAAGCATCGATACGAGTGAGAAAATCTCATCGTAGTCAACACCTTGAACTTGTTGATTTTTTTGCGACAATTCGAGCTTTGTAGATAGTAACACTACTATCAGCGTCCATCTTCCTCTTGAAGATCCATTTATTCTTAATGACTCACCGATCATCGGGTAAGTCAACCAAAGTCCATACTTTGTTCTCATACATGGATCCCATCTCAGATTTCATGGCCTCAGGCCATTTCGCGGAATCTGGGCTCATCATCGCTTCCTCATAGTTCGTAGGTTCGTCATGGTCAAGTAATATGACCTCCAGAACAGGATTACCGTACCACTCTGGTGCGGATCTCACTCTGGTTGACCTACGAGGTTCGGTAGTAACTTGATCTGAAGTTACATGATCATCACCATTAGCTTCCTCACTAATTGGTGTAGGAGTCACAGGAACAGATTTATGTGATGAACTACTTTCCAATAAGGGAGCAGGTATAGTTACCTCATCAAGTTCTAATTTCCTCCCACTCACTTCTTTCGAGAGAAACTCCTTCTCTAGAAAGGATCCATTCTTAGCAATGAATGTCTTGCCTTTCGGATCTGTGATAGAAGGTGTACCCAACTGTCTCCTTTGGGTATCCTATGAAGACACATTTCTCCTATTTGGGTTTGAGCTTATTAGGATGAAACTTTTTCACATAAGCATCGCAACCCCAAACTTTAAGAAACGACAACTTTGGTTTCTTGACAAACCACAATTCATATGGTGTCGTCTCAACGGATTTAGATGGTGCCCTATTTAACGTGAATGCAGCTGTCTCTAATGCATAACCCCAAAACGATAGTGGTAATCGGTAAGAGAATAATAGATTGCACCATATCTAATATTACGGTTATGATGTTCGGACACACCATTACGCTGTGGTGTTCTAGGTGGCGTGAGTTGCAGAACTATTCCGCATTGTTTCAAATGAAGACCAAACTTGTAACTCAAATATTCTCCTCCACAATCAGATCGTAGAAACTGTATTCTCTTGTTACGATGATTTTCCACTTCACTCTAAAATTATTTGAACTTTTCAAATGTTTCAGATTTATGTTTCATCAAGAAGATATACCCATATCTTACTCAAATCATGTGTGAAGGTTAGAAAATAACGATACCTGCCGCGAGCCTCAACACTCATCGGACTGTATACATTAGTATGTATTATTTCCAACTAGTCTGTTGCTTGCTCCATTGTTCAGGAGAATGGAGTCTTTGTCATCTTGCCCATGAGGCATGGTTCGCAAGCATCAAGTGATTCATAATCAAGTGATTCCATAAGCCCATCAGCATGGATTTTCTTCATGCGCTTTACACCAATATGACCTAAACGGCAGTGCCACAAATAAGTTGCACTATCATTATTAAATTTGCATCTTTTGGCTTCAATATTATGAATATGTGTGTCACTACGACTGAGATTCAATAAACCATTCACCTTGGGTGTATGACCATTGAAGGTTTTATTCATGTAAACAGAACAACAATTATTCTGTGACTTCAAATGAATAACCGTATTGCAATAAACATGATCCAATCATATTATGCTCAACGCAAACACCAAATAACATTTATTTTAGGTTCAACACTAATCCTGAAGGTAAAGGGAGTGTGCGATGGTGATCTTATCAACCTTGGAATCACTTCCAACTCACATCATCACCTCGCCATTAACTAGTCTCTGTTTATTTTTGCAACTCCCGTTTCGAGTTACTACTCTTAGCAACTGAACCAGTATCAAATACTAAGGGGTTGCTATAAACACTAGTAAAGTACACATCAATAACATGTATATCAAATATACCTTTGTTCACCTTGCCATCCTTCTTATCCGCCAAGTATCTAGGGCAGTTCCACTTCCAGTGACCATTTTCTTTGCAGTAGAAGCACTCAGTTTCAGGCTTGGGTCTAGCTTTGGGCTTCTTCATGGGAGTGGCAACTCGCTTGCCATTCTTCTTGGAGTTCTCTTTCTTTCCCTTGCCCTTTTACTTGAAACTAGTGGTCTTGTCAACCATCAACACTTGATGCTTTTCTTGATTTCTACCTTTGCCAATTTCCGCATCACGAAGAGCTTTGGGAATCGTTTCCGTTATCCCTTGCATATTATAGTTCATCACGAAGTTCTAGTAACTTGGTGATAGTGACTAGAGAACTCTGTCAATCACTATCTTATCGGGAAGATTAACTCCCACTTGATTCAAGTGATTGTAGTACTCAGACATTCTGAGCACATGCTCACTCGTTGAGCTATTCTCCTCCATCTTGTAGGCAAAGTATTGTCAGAGGTCTCATACCTCTTGACACGGGCATGAGTATGAGATACCAATTTCAAATCTTGGAGATCTTATATGCTCCGTGGCGTTCAAAACATTTTTGAAGTCCCGATTCTAAGCCATAAAGCATGGTGCACTAAACTATTAAGTAGTCATCATACCGAGCTTTGTCAAACGTTCATAACGTGTGCATCTGCTCCTGCAATAGGTCTGTCACTTAGCGGTGCATCAAGGACATAATTCTTCTGTGCAGTAATGAGGATAATCCTCAGATCACGAACCTAGTCCGCATCATTGCTACTATCATCTTTCAACTTTTTTCTCTAGGAACATATAAAAGAGCTACATCACAAGCTATTGATCTACAACATAGATATGCAAATACTATCAGGAGTAAGTTCATGATTACTTAAGAACTCCCACTTAGATAGACATCCCTCTAGTCATCTAAATGATCACGTGATCGAAATCAACTAAACCATGTCTGATCATCACGTGAGATGGAGTAGTTTTCAATGGTGAACATCACTATGTTGATCATATCTACTATATGATTCACGCTCGACCTTTCGGTCTCCAGTGTTCCGAGGCCATATCTGCATATGCTAGGCTCGTCAAGTTTCACCTGAGTATTCTGCGTGTGCAAAATTGGCTTGCACCCGTTGTATGTGAACATAGAGATTATCACACCCGATCATCATG